>NW_007578205.1:373397-487892 GCF_000690725.1 Stegastes partitus | reverse complement strand
GTCCTGAAAAATTTTGGGTGATCTGGTCTTCTTTTATTGTCTATGTTAAAAATCTGAGTCTATTATGAAGCTACTGTTATTGATACATATGTATAGAGTGAGAATGTCAAGTAAGTAAAATGTAAGCTTGTCTCACAGATATTTGCACTTGTAAAGGAGTAATACATTTATTTATTTCATTTTCATATATGAATGTACGTATATTTTTAAAAATTTTTTATTTATTTTTTATTTATTTGATCTGATCAAATAGCAAAGAGAAATTTTAAAAATGCATGTCAAACAAGAGCTCGGATCTCAAGAGGTTCAAGTATACAGCCGTCCTCCTGCAGTTCTTTCTTAAATGTTAACATTCAGAATTCAAACCACCATCTGGATGAAGAAGCTTGTGTTTGAGTGAAAACTCATGTCACAGGCTAGGTTTTTTTAAAGCCTAAAAATGGAGCCAAGTGAAGGACGAGAAGTCAAGTTTCCTCTCAGATGCTTTGAATTAGAATACGTTAAAAGCTCATCCTGGAGTTTTTGCCCTATTATGCCCCAAAATACTTCCTACTCTAACTTTAAGTGCCACAATTCATAAATATTGATGTCATGCTTGTTTAGTTTTGAGGTCTTGGATGAGGTACTTTTTGCCACATGGATCCTCTTATATACACTGTTGCCCATTAAGTTGGAATAAAATACTTTTTTTTTACATATTCTCATGAAGTGATTGTGACAATTCGATTTATTCGTGATAGATAAAGTGTATATCTTCGCAAAACTTTATTGATATCACAATATACATACAATGCATATCACAGTAAAAATTAAACCACAATTAACTTTTGCAAACTGTGTATTCAGGCTTAAATAAAATTGAGGTACTGAACAATAGGATTATGGGTTTTGTTTCAATTTTTCAACCACAGTCAGTTTAACAGGAAACACGTATTCGAGGGGGTTTCATGCATAAGGATGTCCAATATTACTCTTTCAAATGTCACTAATGTTGAGTGTGGCCACCCCTGACATGGATCAATGCGTCAGGACATGGTGGCATACTGTCCACAAGCTTGTTGATGGTGTCAATGGGCAAGACGTCAGAATTCGTTTCACCTGATAACTGGGACTAATCATTGCACCTAGTCAAAATTGATGTGGATAAATAGAAACAAAAAGAGGAATGTGCCTGAAAACAAAATGCATTCCAACTTTATGGGCAACGACATATAACTGAGTTAGATCTACAAATCTGAAAAGTTACAGCTGACTGTAAAATCTCCTCTCAAGAGTAAAGTAAACTCCAGCGGGTTTATTCTGACATCTTGGCATAACTTATTAAAATGCATTGCATTACAATATATGTACATATACTCAGTTCCAGGATGATACTCAGTGTGAGAGCGGGGAAAGCATAATTTCATTTAGTGATGGCATGTCCTCTGTGACTTCTGATTGGGCTTGTGACCAGACACAAACACACCCTTAATGAGATTCGACTGTCTGACACCCCGCATGCTCCCCTCAGCATGCCTGTCACGCTTTATCTTCTCAGGTGTACGCAGACATCGAGGACACGCTAATGAGACGCGGGAGCACAATTAGACTTGTAGATGGCAGGGATGGGTCACTTGCTCCGGCTCATAATTTAATAGTCTGATAATCTCTCATACCAACGGAGCAGAGAGAATGCAAACAGGGGAGACAGTGTCGGGAGATGATAACACATAATTGATCTTTACATCTTTGCATACCTGCAGTAAACACATATTTAATGAACTCTGCCGAGATTGAGAAGAGGAGGCATCTGTGGGAGGATTCAGCAGTGCAAACGCATTCCTCGTGAACACACATCGGCCCGCTGCGGAGAAACAGACAGGATCATTACTTCAGCTCTTTACCGTCTCGGCGAACGCACACGTCGGGGTTAACTACTCTCACCTGCTCTCTTCAGTCCGTAATAGATTTCTCTGGAAACGCACACAAGATGGACTGTCTGCAGTTATTTGTGAGAAGCAGCAGCTCTCATTTTCTCTCTAGCCCTCTTTTCTCCTCTCTTTATCTCCCTCTCCCACACACATATAAACACAGGCACACTGTGGTCCAATTACAGGCATTTGTGACAGTGTGGTCCATCATCCATCACCCACCGCACCCATCCATCCATCTCCTCGCTATCTCACCTTATCTGTACCCTCTCCTTCCTCCTCCCGGTCTTGCTCTTTCTGTAATTTATACTTTCTTCCTCTTCTTCTTTTCCTCTAGACGCCAACTTCCATAATTCTCCCTCTCCCCGTCTTTTCCTCTGTCTCCTCCTCTCACCGTTCCCCAGACAGACATTATCGGAGCGAATGGCCATCGATTCGCTCTTTCCTCCATCTCTCGCAAGGATTTTTCTCTTATCTCTATTTCTATAAAGCCAAGAACACATCCTTTCTTTCCCTCCTATTCCTCCTCCGCTTTTACTTCCCCATCTCTCTCTCTTTTTCCAATTATTTTTGACTTAATGTGAATTGATCTCAGCTATTTTCCTTCCATTCCTCCTGCTTTGTTTCCCTCTCTCCCTGCAGTTTTTGCTCAGCTATGTACCAGTGCTGATATACAGCTGGATGCACGTCTTGTTATGCCGCTGATCCCCAAGCATCATTTCCAAAAAACTTCTTTAATCCGAATTAGACGCAAGAGCAATGCGGCAACGTGTCAGAACTGAAAGCGAAGCATCTTGACTTTTTTTTTTTGACACATAAAAGCAGAACTTGTAAAGCAAAAGTGTCATTAGTATATGCTTTGTTAGCCTCTAAATCCTCCCTCTTTCCCTCTCATCCTCCTCGCCTTCACCCTGCAAGGATCAGACCGCAAACGTCCATCAGCGGGAAAAAAAAAAAAAGTGGCAAACATAATTCTCTTCCCGCAGATGAAGTACTTATTTCTAGATGAAGCACTTTTGCAAACTTTGGCCCAGAACCAAAAATAGCTCCAGTACCGTAGCTGCCCCTGACAGATGAAAGAAGCAGTGACGCATTTTAGACTAGGAATTTAAAGTTTCTCATTTCTCCCTGAAGTTTCAGGCAGGAACTTTTTCTTTTTTTTTTTTCTTTTAAACTACTTTATCAATTTTCCATCCATCTTTTCTGCTCCAACTTATCCTCCCTTCTGTCCATCTCTCCTCCATCTGTACCCTCACAATGCTTCCTGATCCTCCCTTTAGTCCCATTAGTTATCTCCTGATGGGTCATTAACTATTAAACAGCTCAAAGAGGGAACGAGAGAAGAGGGGCGCTTTATAAGGTTTGTGTCTAGTCTGCAATAATAAATGGACATGAGGGGGAGAGGAGATGAGGGTGGGGCACGTCCACAGGGTCTCTTTCCCTGTTCTGTAATGATAAGTGGAAATCAGTGGGAAGAGAAAAGAGACCAGTGTAAGTTTCTTCTCTCCTTTGGGATGAGGGATAGGCACAGAAAATGAGAGGAGAGACATAGATTTGCATAAAATCTGCAAATTAACTGGAAAAAGCAACAGATTTCAGACAGGCTGCTTTTTCTCCGCATCTTCTGTCTTCTTTACCAACAGGAGGTTGACATCCAATAGGAGTCTTGTTTCTTCCTTTCAGTGCCAGGTCCTCTTATCCAGACAGGCTTAAGAAGGATTTCAAATTATCCAGAGACACTGAGGCTCTCGGATGACAACAAGTTCAGAAGTCTTGGCTGTCTGTGCACATCGCTGAGGCCGCACCAGTCTGTCTATTAGATGTATTGAATATTGCTGCCCTCTAGTGGTGGGAAATAAAAGTTGATTTTCTTAAGTAATTTTGTTTGGAAGTTAAACTTTACCAAAAGTAAGTCGGTGAATAAAAATGAAATATCAAAATACATGTGAGATCACAAAGATTTTTATATGACACTTGCCTTTAATGCACATACTGATGCTGCTGTGTGTGGTGTGTGTGTGTCTGTGTGTGTGTGTGTGTGTGTGTCCATCTCCAGATTCCCTGATGTTGGGGACCGAGGTCGACCTCCAGCAGGTGGAGAACAGTGTGTTCGCCTTGGAGATGGTGTTGAAGGCGTGGCTTCAGGAGCAGGGAGGAGACAGGGAGCACCTGCACCTCCTGCTGCCAAGTCCACTGGATGATCTCATTCCAGGTTCGACGCTACACTCAAGCCCTTTTCAGACATGGGACATAGCTGGGATGTTTATCACTAGATTGAAGTGACTGCACTGTGTTGTTCAGACGTAGGTCATTTTTACGTTAATGTTCCTCATGATTTCATTCACAGTTGCAAACACAGTCTTTATTATAGTTCTCATTCTTGTGATATTAGACAATCCACCAAGTGATGTATAATGGCATAATAATCCAATAACACCAAATCTAAACTGATAGCTGCTTATCAAAGTGTCCAATTAACTAACAGCCAAGTTGATTTATGATTTCTTAAACGCTGAAACTGAAAGCTCAAGCAAATAATTAACTGCCGATGATAAACTGTGAACCTGTGTGTGACAGTTCACCTGTCTGAAAGGAGGAGGAGCACACAGTGTGACCTGCTGGTAGATCATAAGTATTACTTTCTCTGTGTCAGAAATTATTTTTCATTATTACTAATGAAGTTACAACTGTTGTTTCATATGCAAACGCACACAACTCTGTCTCTTGTGACACACACACATCATCCTGCTGCTGCTGTCTGGTGCTGCAGGTATTTAATAAACTCAGAGGAAAAACTCCTACAAACAGCCAGAAGAAAGAAACTTCAGTTAACATCTTGTGGGGGGAAAATAAACTTGGACTCAATTGGTTATTCATAATTATCATTAATCTGAGCTGTTGGTGTCTGTTTTCATTGCAGTAAAGTAGCCTGATAGACTTAAAATAAGCAAAATAGCAAGAAAGGTGTGTTGTGATTTTGGCATACAAACTGTATTTTGAGCTCTCTATGATGCTTGTGGATGAATATTGGTATTGAAATGTGGAAAAATTGTGCGGAAAGTGATGAGGAAATGTTACGAGGTCCGACCTTGTAAAATTGCAACTTTTACGGAAAAGTGACCAGGATGCACATTCAGACATGAAGCCAACACATTCAGCTACCGTCAGATTAAAGGAACAGAGTTCATGTCTGAAAGGGACTGAATAAACTCATACACACTTTAGGAGTTTACTCAAACCGTGCGCTGACATGAACACAGTGGTGTCGTTAGTGATTTCTGTGTCTTTATGGCACAAAATGAAGAAGTTTAATGTGGTCTTTTGTGGCGTTTTGCACCTGTGCAGTGTGTGTGAAGTGTGACATGCAGGAGCGTCTGATAAGCCCCGCCCTCATCCCGCTGGCCCCCAACCTGGGCGTGAAGACTGAGAGCGTTCGGGACTTCCTGCCTGTCACCAAGATGTCAGCCAATCAGAGCCCACCGCCACAGAGACTGAAAGTAATCAAGTAAGAGTTGGGCAGCAGTTGCGTTGCTGAAATTACAGCTCAGTTAAAAGTAAAAATGAAATCCATTAGAATGAATATTAATACTTTTTCACATCCCTTGGTATATGTTTTTTTTTATAAATTAATATTACTTTGATATTCATGCATTTGTTTCTCAGCAGGAGAAGCAGTGGACAAAATCCCAACATGAATGTCTTTGTTCCCATTTTTTTCTGCCACATTCATTCTTTTTCATTTTTTAGATTGTTAGTAGTAAAGAAGAGTGGAATATGTATTACACAGTACCCAGTAAAACTCTGTCTGTCTATGAATGACTCCTTTCTGGTAGCACAGAGTAGTGGAATATTTCTCAGATGAAACTCTCCCATCACATCAGTGTGCGCTTTGTTCTGCCAGAGTCATCTGCTGTGATGCTGGAAATCTCTCCAAACAAGTACAGTTGAGCAGAAATAAAAGCCGCAGTACAGAATTGTTCTTGTTTAGGAGGAAATGTTTTTAGCCTCTCACAGTCGAAGCATCAGAGAAGTGGACAACAGTGGTACAAAAGGAAGCACAGGATGAGCTAACAGCAGCAGACACTTCAAAGAACTGGAGAAGATGTTTGTGAGGAAGGTCTGATTAATAAATCACAACGCAACCCACTGAAAGGAAACAAAAGAGCAGATGGATGCTCTGATTAACCGCAGAAATGCTGATTCATTTCACAAACTTCTAGGTCAAATAGTCTGTATGCATATTAGTCTGTATCTCATGTAGATGTTGTTAGAGAAAACTGAACTGTGCACCCTTTCTTTGCTACAATGGATTTATAGAAATAATTAAAAAATATCCTCAGGTATCACTCATTTCAAATTATATAGAGACTATAAATGTCTGAACGCCTTTGAGTGTTTCTTGAGCTTGTTGACACGTCCATATGGTGTTTTTTTATATGCTACATGAGCAAAATATGCAACCAACATCATGGCTGGACGCTTTCACCTTGAAACTACAGTGTATTGAAGACATACTTTCACACAGAAAGTCTTTAATTCCTTTTTCAGGCTTCTTTTCATTGCTGGGTGACATTGCAGGAATGTTTGGACATTCCAGTTTTGCACGAATGCTTCTAAAATTCATAGCAGTGCATTGGATATTCTCTCATTTATCATTTGTCGTTTATCATGTCATATTGATAAAGTAGAGGGCTATATATTAAGCAGAACACACTTTGTCTAATGTTATCATAAGCCTGAGATGTGACTAGTTAGACATAGGCTGCTAAAGTTTACTTCATCTTTTCAGAACATGGGGATATAAACAGATGTTTTCGTTTTAAAGCCATGAAATGTTCTTGTCTAGTTGAAGTTGAACTAACCTGCTTGAATGTGCATAAGTTCTGAATTTAAGATGTTTTATTTCTTTAATAATATGTTAGTGTTCTCATGTGGTTTTATGTCTTACGGTAATCTTCATGCAACTTTGCAATTACTCACACTGATTTGAATACATTTCCAACTATTTGTGTACTACTGGCTAATCATCAGCAGACAGCTTCCCAAAACTGATGTCATTCCTCCCAAAATACACACACGTAAGAGCATCATGTATGCAAATGAGCGCTTGTATGCATTGTTAGCGCACAAACTTTCTCCACTGATAGAAAGCAGATATTCAGGTATAACCTGGGTGACCTGATTTGCATCAGTTTTACATTTTCTGGAGCTGCAGCGGGAAGTTGTGTGTGACTGTGTGAGAGAATGTGTGTGTGTTTTGCATACCAGTAAGTCCTGAAGTTATTGTGCTCTGTGCGTGTGCTTTGCATACTTATGACTCATGATTTACAGCAGAGACGTTTCAGCGAAGCTCGAGAACAGTCGCACTGTTAACGAATTCACCTTGGCAGGGATGATGTCATTCTGTCTGTCTGCTCCTGACCTCATGTGTTTGCTGACAGTATTCTGCTTACAAGTATTTCAAGAAAGAAAGGGTTATTAGTTTTCAGGAATTAATTTTTTTTCCTTCCACTGTGGACACACTTGTCCTTCGTTTTTGATGTGCAAACTCAGGTTGTTTGTGTTGCAGAGCTCTGCGTGCAGACGGAGTGTGTGAGAGTGTGTTATACGGCCTCCCGCTGGTGCTACGTCCCACCACCTGCTGGCAGCTGGACTGGGATGAAATGGAGACCAACCACAGCTTGTTTCACGCTCTCTGCCACACGCTCAGGGTGTGTAAATACCAATGTTTTAACTGCTATTTTATCCTTTGACAGCTGCCTTTACCATTTACATATTATAGAATTTAGCAGCAGAATCTGACATTTCCAGATTTTCCAAATGTCAACGTTTATTAGGTATCTTTTATAATGATGCAGTATTTTTTCCCACTCTGCTGAAGACAGGTGACACATTTTAGGGGGGGGGAAATAACTACAAAACCTATTAAAACAATGTTCTTTTTAATCTTATAACAAAAAAGCTGCTAAGCGAGTATTAGTCACCGTAAAATAGAACAATAAGATCTGTTTGGAAAGACAATTGTATGTGTACGCTGTATTTAAAAAGTTTTATTTTAAATGTTCGGCTCAGGTGTTCTTTGGTCTCAGAAGAGAAAACAAGCAGAGAAAAAGAGCAAGAAAGAAATCTCCAATCCCAGGCACTCCTTAGATTTAAATGCCTTTATTATATTGACATTTTCTAGCTGAACTATTAAAAAAGAAACGTATCTGTAGTGGCTCATCCCTTCTACAGGAGTTTTTACATGTGTTTTACCTTTTTATGGGGCATCTTGTGGAAAATTTTTACTATTTGACTAATCTGTGTCTATGTTTGCATAATACTAAACTAGTATTAGTCATAGCAGACTAAAACATGCAAATCTGGCTGTTTTTTGTTGAAGACATTTATGCTACCAAACCTATAAACAAACCAAATATAGATCACAAAATCCTTATTTCTATCACTCCTCTCTTCACTTCTGATTATCTTCATGGTTGGCCCTCTGATTGGCTCTTTAGGTTACCTTAACTCCCTGTAACATTCTCAGTGTTCCTCTGATATTTTTTGATGTTAGACTTGTTTTTTCTCTTTCAGAGTCATGACTTGTTCCTGCTGGTGCAGGTGGAGCCTCTTCAGAAGTCTACAGCTGGAGGCTCAGGTCCGTGTGTGTGTGTGTGTGTGTGTGTGATGTCCTTTGTGAACTCACAGTGTGATGTCACAGCGACTGGGAACCGAGTTCATAAAGAGCCTCTTTCAGTTTAGGATTCATCACAAGAGACAAAGTCAGCTTTGAACTAAGTGAAGAAAGAGAGAAGAAAGCATCACGACGATGACAGAAGAAGCCAAAACCGCAACAGAAGCCAGAGATCGGCTCCCCCTCTTCTTCGTTACTGTGCTCGCTGTGAGAGCGCTGACCAAGTGTCACGCTCCCCAAAACTGGAGCCAGCAGGAAGTGGGTGACACGGACGATGAAAGGACTCACTCAGCCAGAGAACTTCAGTCCGGGTCTGAAGATGGCAAAAAGGGCCTGCAAGAAGGTCATTAAAGAGCTCTAGGAGAAGTTCAGCAGCAGGAAGAACCTAAAAAACACTTATCCAACAACATGACCCAGCTGTGGATGAAGCCTTGGTCCATCATGTGAGAGCTCACAGCACTGAGCTCTCAGAAGAGACCCTCCGACCACACATGCATGCACGTGTGTGTGTGTGTGTGTGTGTGTGTGTGGTCCTCAGAACACCACTGCATACAGTCACATTAATGGAAAGGTTTCACAAGCAACGTGGTTTTGGTTGTTCAATAATTAGCAAGATCACATTCTATTTATATAGTAGTTATGCTAACATATTATTGTGCAGAATAATTAGGTTGCTACTGCAAATGTCTTTTTTATGATTTAATAAAAAAACAGGATATAACTGAAAAATATTTTGAGTTTAGTAAATAGATCAGACTTTTACTGTAAATTGCTGTGATGGAGCACAGGACACAACTTATGGAACGCTGCTCTGAAACAAATCATTTAACCGTAGCGTACGAACTGTGACTCTGTGTGTAATGGCAGGTAATTTGCCTTAAATCCTGACCGGTCCTCCTGTCGTACATGTTGATAAACTTGCTGTTAGTTTAGGTCTGGTCTCTGTTTTCTTTAAATCTTGATGCATTGTCCAGTCCCTTACATATGGTACATACTGTACTGATATCATGTCTCTTTCTGTTATCTTTATTGGTGCACGTGACTGATGTCTGAATGACCAAAAGGCATCCAAAGCCTGCAATTTCATCTGTCCCATGTCTAAAACGGGCTTTTGAAAAACTGAAGTTGTCAATTTAACACTCATCGGCCTTGTGCATGTGTGTCTTTGTGTACAACACAGGTGTGTATTCACACTACATCCTCCAGCCGTCTCCATCTCTCTCCTTCCTCCTGAAGCCTGTTGTCTCCAAAGAGTTGCTGCTGCCCTTTTCACTGCCCGTCTCAACTCAGGATCCTGCACCTAGCGCCATGCAGACTATACAGGTTAGATTGACCTTTGATGGTTCTAAACAAATGACAGAAGTAAGCAGAGGCATCAGAACTTGAAAGGAGAAACAGATACATTGCTAGTGGATACAAGGAACTGAATATCCACTGGCATATCTCGACATAGTACATAGATACAATATATATAGTCAAAATGACAAATTAAACTATAAGCATAGGACTGCAGATATCTACGAGAGGCTTAAAACTGTACATTTTATTGTCTGTATCTTGTTTTTTGTTTATTACTACATATACTATATAACATGACCATAAGGGGCGTGACCAAAGCCCATTACTCTACAGGACATATAACACTTATTCTGTATTTTAAAAATTGCAATTACAGTCTGTTTTAATGGCATTTTAGAAAGATATATCTGTGATGTGATGATAACACCCTGCTGTGTAGGTATATTTCTTAAGGGATATTTTTTGTCCAAAGCTCCATGTCACTAACTACAACTCTCTGTGGATTTCATCAAAATCTTCTGCAATACCTGCAAACATCCTAGACTTTCAAATGGTGCAGGTTTGCTTGATGGTTGTGTGTCTTATGTCTCTCTCAGGGTTGTCTCGCTCAGCTGGATGAGGAGTTTGTGTTAAACCCTCTGTCACTGAGCAGTAACCTCTACCAGCACCTCAGGAGCAGAGGCCTGATCTCACAGCCACGATACCCGTACAGGTCAGCAGCACCGGGTGTTGGGTTGATGAGGAAGATGATCAATCTGTGGACGTATTGCGATAATGTTAGAAAAAAAGATATGTATTGAAATCATTAATGTGACGGATGTAGAGGTAAGAAAAAATGATTAGAATGTGTATGAATGAGGGCGAAGACACCAACAAAAGGTGTAAATGATAACAAAACAAGCTCTGACCGCAATATTAATGGGGATTACTTCAGATATAAGACGTTTTTGGTGATGATTTTCATGCTGCTGCTTGTGATTCCAGGCTCCAGCCAGCAGCTGCCCACAGAGACCAGCCTCAAACAGAAGAGGGCCCTAAAAGCACAGCCAGCAGACAGCCTCGGCAGGTAAACGCTGCAGCTTTATGGCAGGAGGGAAGTCGATGACAATAGTCAAGAGCTATTTGGCAGCAGAAAGTAGGACATTCTGATAACCACATTGAGGTTGTGTGTTTGGAGTGATTGTGCTTCGTACAACTTTCTCTTCACTTTTCATTTCCTTTCCTACTCACTAGATGGCAGCACTCACTGCATGCAGACAGTATGGAGCGTAAATACACAGGCATGAACATACATCATATGTTCAGTTTATGGGATTAAAGGATGTTAAAAGGCAGATCAGGTTCATGCAACTAAACATGAGATCAAAGCATCTGAAGTATTTGGATGCAAACAGTAGTTCGTCATGAGCCGACGTCAAAGTAATCACATGTAATTATTGTCTGTGCCGGATGTCTGGAGCTTGTTTAGGTGATCTGACAATGTATACACAGCAGCGTTTCACTGTGTAGTTCATAAAGGGGGAGTTAGTTTAATTCTTTAATGTTCAGTTCCGTAGATTAGTCCAGTGAATGCCAACTGAAGGATCAGGCACCCTCCAAAAGATCACAAGAATAACCGGAGAGACTCTTTGGATTTTCTCTCTTTAAAGTTTTTTTTTCCCCAAAATATTTGACAATTTGAAGAGTTAATTGCATAAAACGTTCTTGTTTTCTTGTCTATGTTGTGTTTCATAGTCTTACTGTGTTTTTATTGCAAAATGTTCATCTGAAAGGTAACAAATAGCAAATGTAGTGGGGCAAAAAGTACAATATTTATGTATAAAATGTACCTTAATGCAGTTATTAATTCAGTAAATCATGCTTTTAGTTATATTTCACCACTGAGTGTAACACAACCATTATAACTGGTACATAGAAGGATGCGTTTGAGGCTAACGTTGAGTGAAAACCTGGTTTCATGTGGACCCAAAACTAAACCGTTCATGGTGATTATTTTATCTCTTTGAGTCAAATGGTAACTGTGAGTTTTTAAACTGAAACAGATAATGTTGTGAGTCATTCTTATGTTTTATTTTTGCGTTTTCATAGTGACTCATGCACGCCGATTAAACAAGCTGACAGGCCCGTACTGTGGGACTTTGTGTGACTTGATAGCGTTTGTAAAGATAAAGTGTATTTAAAACTATTTTCTACCACAAGAGATACTCCTTAAATGTGTAGAGAAGTTAGTGTTTGCTACATGAGGCATTAACCGAAAGCGGTGTCTTTCTAGGTGACAAATCAAGCGGAAACTTCTCAGGTATAATATTTAGATGTGCTGACTACTGCACAGGCCAAGATCCTGGAAATAACTCATAATATACTGGAACCCTTTTTTACTGATTTTACCGACAAAACTTTGCATTTCATCCTTTTTTGTTATGTTTTACATGAAATGAGGCCAGTTGTGATGCCAGCTATTGGCGGAGTGATTCACCAGGCATGATAAGGCTGCTAAAATATGCAAATAGTTCACTTCAGCAGCCATCACAGAGAAAATGTTCATTCAGTCTGTTTTGTTCTGTTCTCTGGCATGCTCTCTTTTCATCCACTGCAGTAGAACTTAACCCTAAAGTCTGAACATAATGTTTTTGCTTTGTTCATCTCTGCTTCCTCTTCTTTTTTTATCTGTGTCGCTGTACCTCCGTCAAAGCCTTCTGTTTTATCTCATTATTTATTTTCTTGCCTTCAAGGCTCATGACACTTTTATTTTCTGTGTTATGTATTTCAAGTGTCGAGCATAAAATCCATTTTAAGCAGCACTGAATGAGTGTGTTTTGTCTCCATTCAGCCACAGAACAAGGGTCGCCAACTGGGAACAAGCAGCAAGGTCAGAGCCACTGTGGCTCCCCTGCCCTCCTCCTCCTTCGCCTCCTCTTCCTCCTCCCTGGGACCTCCTCCTGCGAAGGCCTCCCGTCCAGCTCTGAGCTTCCTCAGCGGCGGCCGTCGGGCCCCGACCCCTACTAGACAGGAAGAAGACAATGATAACTCTATGATAGTACAGTAAGAACAGTACAGGAGGAGGAGGGTGAGATGAGAAAGCAATACGGTGACATAGAGAGTGAGTACATCCTCAACTCACACACACTTTTTTTTCAACCCCGACCTTCCACTTCAAAGGGGTTTCCAGTGATTACCGGTAAAGCTTAGTCAGCACAGAAGCTCAAACACACACATTTGGCTAATTGGTCTCCATTGTGAAGCTTGTGAGCAATCATGCAGCTCATAAAGCCTTTAACGACTTATAAAGAGGGGAAAGATACACACTAATTTGCACGTAAATATACACAACAGACAAGGTAACATGCTGCGCTACGCCCTGGGTGGCTCTTTTGACACTTCCATTCATCTCCATTCATTCTCAACGCATTACTGAATTTACCGTTTGTGTGAGAAAGGAAAGCTTCAAGCGGCTGTAGATCGCTGAGACAGCAAAAGTTGAAAATCGCACACTATAAACAACGAAAACCAGGAGAATAGATGAAAAGAAGGGAAACAGCAGGACAATGGAGGCCTCAGACAGTCAAAAAATGGAAGGAAGAAACGGAAAGTAATAAGAAAAAGAACAAAGGGTGGGTGGTGTGGGAGATCAGAGGAACATTACGAGCTGACTGATGTATAAAAAGCCCTGTTTGCATGTGACAACAACCAGTGCAACACACCCGGGGTAAAAAACCTCAAGTCAAAAAGAAACTAGCAACAAAACATAATGAACTCGACTTACTGTATAGCTCTTTGCAGTATAAAGACTTACAGACAAACACACACATATGCACATTCCTTTTTTTGGTTTTGCCCTTGAGCCCCCGGTTCGAACACAGCTTCACTGTTTTAATGAGACAGAGGATAAAGCGGCAGACAGAGGGGCCTCTCTGCTCTCCTTCACCCCCACAGCAAGCTCGCTTTCTGGGGGTTGAAAGGCATCACGAGTGGGGTGGATGGAAGAAGAACAGAGAAAAGTGATAAAAATCTCCTGCGTGTTTTTAAATAGGGAATGTGACAACTTTGCGATGAGGGAAAGTTTCCGTTGAAGTTTGCGAGCGTGTGCTGAGAGGCTGATTTGAGTTCACCGAATGTCATCACTGGTTGATTCATTTACACACATTCAGACAATGACTCATATTCAGACGAAGATATTGGTCAGTTACATACAGTATCGTTGCTGTTAATTTATTCCTCGCTAAGCGGCTTCGTCACACACACACACACACACACTCATACATAGGCTTAATCAGCCTCCCGCCATTCCACCCCCTTGTTGAACCTTATAACATTAGGGACTACCCAGTGGCAAATGACTTCATGACGCTGTGATGTCACAGGACTTCCGCATTCACAAATTACAACCACAACGGCGCTTTTGTCTTTGAGGAGAATTCACCCGGACCTTCAAAACTCCCCGCTGACATTTTACCCACATCTCTGTCCTTTCCATCTTCTCTTTTCTGTTTAATCCACACCAGCTCCGAGAGTCAACGTGTGCGAATTTCGTAAATTTGTTCAGATAGAACAACAGCAGCCTCTCTGTCCCCAACGAAAGGTCAGAGGGCTGCAGCTAAAGTTCCCCCCGACTGACCTCGAGCGCTATCGGACGCGCTGCTCGTTAAATGTCACAACTGTTAGAGATTGATGGGGATGCGACCGACAGCTGACAAAAGTGTGATTGTTTGTGTTCGAAAATTCACTCAGAGTTGAATTCGAGAGAAAGCGTGTCGCTGGTCGGGGAGATTGTTCTCAGGTTTTGACAAGTTTTTGACCCGAAGCTGCAGCTTTTCTCTGACAAAGTTCTTTGTTCATTGTTGTTCTTTATGACTCCACCACACAAGCATCCTTATCTCACAGCTTTGACTCGCTCATGTTCCTGTTTGGCTTTCACGCCGCGTTTGTTGACCAGTTTTAATCTAACTTATTGTCCGAGCTACAAAGGACTTGGGTTGTTCTCTGTAGAATCTGTTAGGTGATATTTTAGCAGTTTCAGGACGCTGTATGTGATCTAGATATTTATATATTTATGTCATGAATTATTATTCCCTCAGATTTGTACGTTTAACTCTGTTCATGATCTGAGTTATTGAATAAAAATAGCACCTGGTGGGAGGTATGTTATGGTGACATTTCTGTTAGATAAAGCAGCAGTAGCAGAAAAGAGGACATCTAACCACCTTTAACATTTCAACGCCCACCGGTTTGTCTACAGAATGCTAGCATCATACCGCAGGTTCACACACTCATAGTAGTATGGAACGGTACATGAGCATGAACCGACACAAAGCATACATATTCAGCTTTTTTTTTCTCACTGTCTGACATTAAATCAGACTAAACTGTTCCAGTTTTAGGTCAGTTAAGATTACCAAAATTATTTCTATTTGCTAAACGCCAGAATAATGACAGAGAGAATTTTTTTGAGATTTTTTTTAAAAACTTTCTTCATAGTCAGAAGTTTATTTACATTTCCTTAGTATTTGGTAGCGTTGCCTTTAAACTGTATGACTTGGGTCAAACGTTTTGGGTTTCCTTCCACAAGCTTCTCACAATAGTTTGATGAATTCTGGCCCATTCCTCCTGACAGAACTGGTGGAACTGAGTCAGGTTTGTTGGCCGCCTTGCTCCAAACGCCTTTTCAGCTCTGCCCACAAATTTTCTACAGGGTTGAGATCAGGGCTTTGTTATGGCCACTCCAAAACGTTGACTTTGTTCTTGTCTCTGCCTCATATCTTGGCTGATTGTGTGTTTGAGGTGTGTCTTAAAATACATCCACAGGTGTGCCTCCCATTAACGCTAATGTTGTCAATTAACCTATCAGAAGCTCCCAAAGCCATGACGTCATCACCTGGGCTTTCCCGAATAGTAGGCATCTGAGTGTATGTGAACTTATGACTTCGAAGAAAATAGTAAAAAAAAAATCTCTCTCATTATTCTGGCATTTAGCAAATAGAAACGATTTTGTTAATCCAAACTGATCTAAAACAGGAAAAGTTTAGTCTGATTTGATGTCACACATTATGAAAAAAAAGGTGTAAAAATGTAAATATTTGGTTTCAGCTGTATCTACTTGTGGGATACTTGTACTAAATATACAGCCTCCTACAACTAGAAAAGCAAAGGCAATGTTAACGTAATATTTACTACACCCTTTGATACTTGATTGATTTACTGACAATAATAATAAAAGATAAAGATTAAACAGTGCCGCATGACTGCTTCACTATTAAGCCTTTTATCTGGATACTTTAGTCTTGTTCATTTGCTGCTAAGAGACAGTGAAGAAGACATAACTAGCTAGTTAGCCATTCACAAGCTGCTTACTGGTATTTGCACACTGCACCGTTGGCTATGCATGCTTTGCGGCCCCCAAATGGAGCTCGTGAGCTAATGTTTGTGCTATAGGAAGTCTTATACATTAAGTGTTTGCTGTTCAAGTGGTAACATCAGATGTGCCATCAGAACACCGCAGCTCGACACCAGCAGCGTGTTAGGGTCTCGAAGCCACTGAGGTTAACCATTTAGCAAGATCACGAGCAGGTAACGCAGGAAAGGCAGAATCACAATGAACAGACAAGGTCGTTCCACAGCTATGAAATACAAGATATTAAGTTCCCGCCTGATGAAGTTCCATGGCTTTTGACATTTCTGAAAACTTAAGCAAACATGTCACGACTTATGAAGAGTTTTTAGAAAACGTCCACTGACATGGACGTGAAAACCACCAAGAGTGATGTGTTCATATGAAGTCTTCTCATGAACACGTTAACCACGACCCCATCTGAAGGCAGCAAACTTCCGTGGTGGTGTCACGTACTAATGCTTAATTTAATTTCAGACTGTACTGAAAGCTCTGCTGTAGCACCACGCTACTGACTAATGTAGGTCAGCTAGTAACACTATTACTCTTAACGACGCTGCCGCTCAGAACGGGTTCAAGTAATGTCATCATGTGAATGTTGACAGAAAATGTTACCTTAGCAGGAAAGAAAGGCATGGGAACTGTGTTGTGAATCTTGAAAGGGAAGTTCAGTGAAGAATATTGACAGGAGTAACAAAAGTTTGGCGTCTCTTTTCCTTCAAAGCAGTCTGGCAGCACAATAATGAAATAAATGGATAGACTGGTTTTATCATTTTTAAACTTGTTTTAATAGCAGGAAATCAAATTCCTGCAATTTCTAAACCAAAAACAAGGTGAGGTCATGCACTAATAACACCAGAAATTGAATTTGAATCATCCATCCATCCATTATCTATACACCACTTAATCCTCACTGGGGTGGAGACTATCCCAGCTGACTTAGGGGGACACCCTGGACAGGTCACCAGTCTGTCACAGGGCTACACTTAGAGACAGACAACCAAGCACACTCACATTCACACCTACAAACAATTTAGAATCACCGATTGACCTCAACATGTTTTTGGACTGTGTGGGAGGAAGCCGGAGAACCCGGAGAGAATTTGAATTGTGAGAACTGAATGTGGGGAGTTGAAAAATACAATTTCAGTCTAACTCGATCCAATTTCAAAATATCATGTTCAGTTACAGGTTTCTCAGAATATCGTTTCAATTCCATGAATTCAAATTTAAATGATTCAGATTCAGTTTTTCATTACAGTTATTCAAGTTGAGCGATACAAGTTCAAATATAAATGATTCAGATTCAGTTTCTGGTGTCACAAGTTTCTGTCCGTACGATAAGTTCACATTTACCAATCAGTCAAGTCAGTGATGTTTTACATAAAAAGGAACCAGCAGGGTGGTTTCGATCACCGCTCAGTGTGGACAGAGTGATCACTCAGTCGCTGCTGTTGCAGGAGAGAGTTTGTTTCCTACTTTTACACTTTGGATTCATCGTTTCCTGAGGGTGGAGAAGTGACCTTTCACTGCTCTGTTTTGTCTCGTTCTGCAGACGCGTCTCTGCGTCTAAGTCAACATGAGCAGGATTCTCGACAGTAATGCTCCCACTTTGACACGCTTGCTTTATTGTTTCGTCTGCGTTTTTGTCTTTTTCTCGAAAGCTACTCAGATGTCCTTTTTGCATTTTTTTTCCATTCCATCCATAAAAAGATGTTGCGGTCTAGAAGTGCGATAATATTTTTTCTCGCCTATATCTGAGTCAGGATAATATTAGTGCTGTGACTTCCTGCTTTACTCTCAATGTTCCATTTCCTTTTTTTATGCTGCAATCTGCATAACAGAAAGAAAAAAAAATGTTTGAGACTCTCTGTGTGTCTCTCAGACTGTAACGCATTGTCTCTTTCCTGTAATTGTCCTTTCTGCATACAGGACTTTTATACTATACACACAGCAGAACAGAGCAGGAATACACACACGAGATTCACAGTTCAGATACAGGCAGAGAATAATCGTCTCTCTTACCAGCAGCAGCTCTTAGCGAGAACTGAAAGGGGAAGTGCATCTTCGTGACGAGGAAGTGAGGAGGTGAAGTTAGAAGGTTACAGGACCTGAACTATAATCCTTGTGGGAGAAATCTGAAAGGTCTCTCCTCCTACATACGCCTTAAAAATGTGATTTGCTCGTTTGCATGTCCCTAAATCACACGGAAAACCAGCTCCAATCAGCAAGTCTGCTCACAAAATGCACCAAAATTATGAACTTAGTTAGATCTGTGGTAACTCTCTCGCCATGCAGCACACAGGTATCACTTCAGCTAGCTCGCAAAATCACTGAAACCATCAATCACGGCCACTTGCTCAAGCATGCCGTTTAGTTTCAAGGCAGTGGAACGCCAATGTGAATTAGACGCTGTCATTTCCTTTAGGTAGCGCAGAAAGCCGAGCGAAAGAGTGAATGAAGCTCCACCTCAGACAGACATGACTGAATGAGTTGCCCACGCAAAGCTAAAAATAAAAGCTGGTGGTCTGCAGAGGCAAACACGAGAGGAAACCGGACAGTTTCAGATAGCGTCTCAGGGTGGGACGCACAAATCCTTGTCAGATATGCGCAAGTGAAAGGTGTCTGCATTACATGTACCCGCAATCTTTAAAAGAATGAGGAAACGCAGCTCAACGTTGTGTTATATTAAGAAGTGCAGCTGACAGGTTTGAAAGGGAACGTCGTCACATCTGGCAATGAATATGAAGCATGTTGATGTTGACAAACCAAATTTCCTTGACGATAAATGTCAGAGGAGTAAATACAAAACGAGCGAGATATTAGGGATTCCTAGCTTGAACGCTTTGTTAGATGATGCTAAATCGTTCTTGTTTTGGTTTTAGGGTTTTCCCTCAATTTTGTTTTCAGTAGCCCACTGTAGGCCGCCTGCTTAGCACCACACAGCAAGCAGACAAAGTTATCAGCTATGTTTGTCAGTCAGATGTTTTGCTTTGTTGTGTTTGTAGTGAACCAACTAGAGCTCAAGGAGAGTGACTATTGGATTTAGAGTTGCTCAGAATATTCTAACTTCTTGGTAGAAGTGCAAACTGGCGATTGTTCTCTAACTCGTTCAGTCGTCATAATAACTCCGTACTATGTCAGGGTTGTGTTTACAGCTTGCTTTACAGCCCCTAAGTAGCAAAATGTTGTGCAGTAAAATTCAAATGCCGATTTGCTTGTGTTTATTTGCGTCAAACGACCAATTAAACCCCCAAAATGTTTTGAAGGAATACTTTTGCATTCCTTTGCAATATGCTTTACAGTCCTTCTGATCCGTATGAACAGTCCACTTCTACTACAGTTAAATAAAAGACTCTGCAGACACAGTATCCAGCTGCAGTGGTGCTGCGACAGATGTGCTACCACCACACTCCATACAGTGACACCAATATACCGCTCAGCCATCCCTGCAAACACGCGACCGCTGCTTGTAGTCAGTGTTACACACATTAAAAACTAATGTGTCACAGGTAGAACTGCAATTGTCAAAGCGCAGCCATGACTACAGCCACAGTGATAATCTGTCATCGAAACCATGCAGTCAAAGCTCCAGTCTGCCTCAGCAGCAGTCAGACAGAGAGCTGGTGAACCAGCTTCTCTAGTTTTAAAAACGCAGTGTAGCAGCCTGAAGGCGCACTCATTGTAGTCACAGATAGCAGCGGTCTATTACACATTACATGATGCTGCATCAGAGTAGAGTTCATCCTTTTTCTCATGGGTCACAGGAAAAGCAAACCTTATACCTAGGGAATGAAAAGTAGTCATTTTGATGTGCCAGTTGGACAGATGTTAGCTGACTGGATACCTGTGTGTTGTTGCTCTCAACTGAACTGCGAAACCAGGAAGTTGTTTTCCTTTAGTTTCTCTCTCTTTTCGTACATTTATTAAACAAATTCATTGTACATACAATCATGCCACTACTAAGGATCACTTCTCATTTTAAAAGCAATGTCTTCATTTTTTAAGAAAAGAGATGTTTTTTTTCCCACCACGTGAAAACATTCCAGTATCGACAAAAGCACCTGTTTGTATAAAACCTAGTTTCAGTGCCTCTTGTTGTCGGACCGATTCTGCTCTCTTACTGTAAGTCTGACTTGACCTTTAAATGCACAGTCGAGCCAGAGACCTTTACAGGAAGGAGAGAGTCACACGATTTTGAGGATAGACAGTGAAGGGGACAGGAAGGCTGATACGATAAAAGACGATTGCGTGTGTTTGTGCAGCGTCTGCATGTGGACAAATGTAGAGACCTCAAACCTGCAGATAAAACTGTCTGGCCAGAGAGAGTCATATTGCTAGAAAAGGCGCACAAACACGCCCACGCACATACAAGTCGAGTCGTGTCTGTTACATAAAGACAGCATATCTGTCTATACTGGACATTATGATGTTAATCAGCAACTCGTGACACTTTTAGTGTCATATATCTTGTTGCAAAATATTACCGTGGTGCATACTGACTAGACTTTTCTCCAAAAACTCACAGAAGTTGATCTGAAACTCTGAAGTCTCTGATTGGCTTTTTGTGCACAAGGCTGCCACACTTCATACCTCCACATGAATGCAAACAAGCTGACATGGCAGTAATGCATGCATGACACCCAGTCCCACCTCGATACACAACCTGTTTGCACATTTTCACACATACTTTCCTGTAACAATCACACACACAGTGTGAGCTGAGCTGTTCTGCAGATGTGTGAAAGGTCAAAACAGATGAGGAGAAAAATGTGAAGAAGGACGGAAAAGAGGTGACAGAAAGTACAGAGGAGCTTTTTGTCACACAGGAACACGATCTGAAACGTTTCTAGTTTTACAGTGCAATTCTTGAATCGGTCGGCGTGTCGTGCCAATGATTAATTTTATTGTATTGAAAATGTAAAAGCTTTTAAAATTGCATCTCTTATATGTGTGTGTGTGTGTTTTAAATAGGAAGCTGCAGTTGGTTTAGCTTTAGAGTCTGGTTTAGATGTGTCCAAATAATAGCACAGCACATAACACCCGAAAGCCACAAGGTGTTATTTTAACAGCTTTCTGAACATATTAAGACATGATGAGTCACTTTGTGAGATGCTGTTACATCGACTTTGTTACCTTCGGACAGAACCAAGCCGTTCGCCTCCTCTCACCCGTCTTTAGACTAAGATTAGCTAACCGGCTTCATATTTAACAGACAGATGTAAGTTTACTTCACTTATTTAACCAAGTGAAAGAAAGTGATTATGTGAATATTCTACGTCTTGCAGAGGTGTCGGGGTTCTGAAAGGAAACGAGTCAGAATTACAATGAATGGAAAGAATGGGGGCTGATTGGTTTAAGTAGTTACGGAGTAGGAACGGAGACAGAACATGAGAGAACAAATCTAACTTATCGAACTCACACACAATCCTAGTTCTGCGTATTTAGATAGTTAACACGTGCCGCATTTATCATCACTCCCGCTGACCCTTGACCTCTGCTATCAAACAAACAGCCTTTGCTAGAATAGTGTTGAGTGGATCAACCCCAGAAACTTTGAATCTCATTTAGAGTTGACACCTAATTTGATGTTTTTCCTTAACACTGTCTTCATTTGTAAAATAGCCAGTTTGCGTCCTCTTTACATTCTTTGTCTTACAGAGCAGAAGATCACCTAAAACTATAGGAGTAAAGAAAGACAAATAAAAAGAAGAAGAAGTGTTAAAGTGAACAGAAAATATTATTCCAATGTGTCATTAAAATTCATTTTATTTATAAAGAAAGATAAGCCAATGTGGTTTAGAATAAACTGTTATTCTCCTGTTGGATTCTGTTATATCCAAAAATGTTCACATGGTTCACAAATGGCCTCCAAAATCAATTTTTTATTTGTCTTTCAATATAAAAGTCAAAACCAGTCCAGTACAATTTGCATTCTAAAATTACATTCTTAACTCTCCCTTGTAGCCATTTCTGTCCCACTATGTGTAATTTAAATAGTTGCCTGAGTATCACGGTAAAATATCAGAGAGGAAAATTCCAGTTTGCGTGTATAAAATGCAAAATAAATGGTTCAAGAATAATTGAGATTGAGATAAAGCAGTCATTGAAACAGGAGCCGGAATCCAGGTCACTGCCATTTGCTTTCCACTTTATGACCAGGATGTGTGTAAGGTCCGACACAAACACACGCTGTAAATGAGTAAACAGCTTGTTTTGAATATTCCAATGAGGAAGCGTTGACCCATATCAAAGAAAATGTTGACATCATGAAAACAGTACAATGTACTGTTCGCCATGTGTGTGTGTGCCCTTTCCCCATCATGGGCTTTTTTTTTCCCATTGAGTTCACCCAGAGTTTAATGACAAAGACAGAACCTTGCCGCTGGTCTTTTACTTTCTGTTTTTCTTCCCTCACTCTGTCTGAAAGAAAGAGAGTTGTTAGGAGAGTTAGGAAATGTACTTTTAAAATGTAATCCAGTTACTATTCCTGCCCAGAAAGTACTTGAGCAGCAGGTGAGGAAATAAAGACTGAAAAAAGAGAGGGATAAAGAGGGATGAAGGGGATAAAGAGCAGCGGCGGCAGTGAAGGGAACAGTCTGTACCTGTTTGTAAGCCAACCAGACACAGACAGGTTCATCCAGCCAGCATTCATCATGTCAGCATCTTTTTCATCTCTTTTCTCCGCTTTTCTTTTCATTCCTTCGTCATCCTCAGCTCAGGATAAACACCGACGTGTTCCCTTCCCTCTCCAGCATTCTTCAAAATGTCAATTAGCTGTTTTTTCCTTCTTTCTTTCTTCTGTTTCCATGTTGTATTCCTTCCTCTTACGGTATCTCTCTCAGTTGAAATGCACAGCGTGTCCGACACAAACCAGCCGCCATTAGCGGTCACCGGAGCAACCGAACAACAGAATTAATGCAGAGATGGTGAAAGGAAGGAAGGAAGAAAAGAAAGCAAGAAAGAACATCTTTGTTTCGTTTCTTGCGGCTCAGCTTTAACAGTGTGATTAAGTGGTTGGAAACCGACTGAAACAACAAAAACAGAGCGTGGCAGAGGGAGAGAAGTTTAGGATGAGGTCAGACTGTTTTACTGTCCTGTTTGGTCCAGAACAGAAAAGTCTTTTAAACAGGAATAACAGCGTCTGATTGGCTCCTGGCAGGACAAACACGCTGACGGGGACGTGCGAATGTAGCAATTAAGGGAGTTCTCTTGTTTAAAGATCACTTAGAAGAAATATTTAAAGTTTATAGATCCACTTTATTATTAGTTATATTTACACACAGCACAGCTGTTTCTGACACATACATACTAGCACATTGCGGGGATTGATTAGTTTCATATTTAGTTTTTCTATACATAAACATAACAAAATTCCAAAAATATTATCTTGTGCAGGAAGTGGCCCTTGTGATTTATTGACCATAAGACAACCATGTGACCCTACGACCCCTTTATGTCCGTTTCAAGACCCAAGTCCGACTTTTCATGCTTCCTCCAAAACAGTGCCACCACTGTTGATTTCTTCTTCAAATGCTGGCTCCGAAGATGCAACCACGTCCTACGTTAGTGTCCTGGGCTGAAAAAGTAAATCTCCTAGTATCAGTAGGATTTAAGGCAATAAGTCAGTCCAGAAAACACAAACTTAAAAGGATCAGCTCCTTTTGGTGAAGTCTCAGAGATACTCCAAACCTGTCCAGTAATGACTCCTGGCTGTCACATTGTCTCATATTTCAGAGAAACAGAAAAGCAGCAGCGCAAAAACATGTTTCCCAGTCACTTCATAAGCACAGCAGACTTTTTCGAGCCAAGCCACTCTCTCAGCTTGTTAAAGTGAAGCCCGTAGGCCGAGGTCCCTCTGGCAAAGCCATACAGTTTGTGTGTGTGTGTGTGTTCAAGTGAAGTGGCTGGCTCCAACCACACTGTGGCTTGGTACGCCAATTATGGGTTTGACCATGCAAACACTCGCTCTCTCTTTCTCAAACACACACACACAGGGTGGCCCTACAATAGTTGCACTCCATGTATCAAAATGCAGCCGTAATGTGGTTTTCTCATAGTTGTGAGCTAATCCACTCCGAATGAATCGACTGTCTCAAATAATTATTCCAGTCCACAGATGGAAGAAATGTAAAATGTGCTTAGTCCTCTCAAAAGCTGGAAGAACACAGCGTTCAGCGTCGTAGACAAAGAGCAACGTCAAATATCTCCCAGGTTGTCATAGATGATATCAGGTGATCTCAGTCGCGCCTGATGGTGCTGGCTGTACCACAAATTAGCAGGAAGAGGCTTCTGTTTTGACACTTTGCTGTACAGCTCCCTCCCTTCTCCACCATCACCCCAAATGTTGTTGTTGTTGTTCACATTACTGCCAGGGCCGCCGTGTTTCCCAGGGGGCAGCGGCACCGGCTCCTTTCGAGCAAAAGCGCCTTTTCCCGGCTTGGGAGCAGTGACGGGTTTGGGCCACCTGGGTGTCGGAGGTTGTGGTGTGCCGCGGCTCAGGCCCAGCTGTGGAGGAGAGTGTCTATGGGGCTCCGACGGCTTCCCCTGAGTAGGAGTGCTGTAGCTCCCCTCCGGTCCTGATGGAGCCGCCCCCTCTTCATGCCTCCTCTGGCTGTGAGGCTCTGCACGGGCCTCATCGTAAATAGTCATCCCTGAGCTTGGAGGCAAGCTGATGCTTCCTTTTGCGCAGCCCTCTGGTTCATCGTATATATGCTCCAGAGAAGCTGGAAGCGATGAGGCACCTTCTGCTTGACCTCCTGGGGGTCGCCTGTTACTGTTGACCCCTCTTCCTCCACCTCTTCCTCCCCCTGTAGCTCCGTTCAGATTCAGCGCGCCTGTTTTCTGGTTCAGCTCCAGGCTGATCCGGTCGTACACGTGTGAGTACAGGTCAGGTGGCTTCCTGTGGTTGCTGCCTGTGTGGTGATGATGATCTTGGATACCGCCTCCCGAGTTGTCGTCTCCTACTGGTCGGAGGCGTGGATTGGGCACTGGTGGGGTGGTTGGGTTGCTGGTTTGATTCTGACCCTTGATGCTGTCCACTGGGTCAGAATAGAGGCAGTCAGCGCTGTGCAGAGGCAGACGGACTGAATCTGCTGGCTCAGAATAAAGACCTGCATGTTCATCAGCTGAGGACACAACCTTCCCTGCATGGTTTCTAGGAGACCGTGGAGGTGTCCCTCCTCCTCCCAGAACCCCCAACATTGTTGGAGGCTCTGGTAAACTCCTCCCTTTGATTCCTCCTCCACTTCCTTGCCCCCTTACTCCTCCATCTCCTCCCTCTCTCTTTCCGAGCACACCATCAGCCGAGCCTGGTTTGCTGCCGCCCGAATCGCCGTCCGCCTCCCGACTGCTGCAGCTGCTGCTGTCTCCGCTTCCCGTCGTCACACCACCAGGAACAGCGTTGCGTATGTGCTGCAGGGACGCGGGGCACTCTGGATCAAAGTTCATGGGGCAGCTGAGGTGACGCTCCTCCGCCAGAGCCTTCTGCGACTGGATGGCCTGGTCCACCAACTTGAAGATCTCGTTGCCCTGCTTGGTCTCAAAGGTGAAGTTTCCGGGGCCTGAGTCACAGCGCCGGCCAGCTTCAAAAGAAAACATCACCTGAGAAAGAAGGGAAGAAAAGATTAGTTAAATGTTGGAATGCATTTTATGGTAAAGTATGTGACAACATAAATATAAATGGCAAGATGGGTCTGATGTAAGTGAAGCTAATGCATACTTCCTTTATCTACTTTATTTTCTACTTTCACTCTTACTGTTTTTAGACATCTAATTCTTGCCATCTCTCTTTCACAAAAGCAGAAATGATCAACTCTCTTCTCTATGTCTTGCATGCAAATGTATGCAGACATCTTCAAACTTAGTTTCAGTCTTGACGTAGGCATAAATAAGCATCCTGTGCAGACAAACCAGACACACATAAAGGTCATCTGTCAGTCTTAGGTCCTAATCCGGAGCTCTGAAGAATCAAAGTGATACAAAAGCAACCACAGGCTCAAAATCTAAATATAAACTGTGACGTCGATAACCCAACCACAGGTATACATGCTGTTTCTATTTGCACTTCTGAGGTCTGATCATTCAAGCAGCCAGGCCTGAAATTCAACCACGTAAACTTCCTCTCCATGTACCTATTAGGCGCGTTATATCAACCCATTTCTAGTTCCTGAAAAGATTTTTCTCATTACTCTTGAGTGTTTTTCCGGGCACCAGGCACCCACCCGATCTCTCCCATATCTCCTCAGCAGCTTGTACGGCCACACCAAAATGTTCCTCTTCGTCTTTGGCTCCTTCAGGATCAAGATGTCGTTTTCAGCTTTCAGCCAGTAGTTTCCTGCAAGTCCACAACGTTCGGATGCTTCTGTACGTTGAATGCTCACCCAGAACTCATTCACTGCAAAGACAGAGGTGTTGGTCTTCAAAAAACATCGCCAAGAAAGTCTTAACTTAGATTTAAGTGAAATACCTTACTTTTTATTTATCTATGACCCTGAAACTATAAGACTGGACTACTTAGTGTCCTTACCCTCCTCTCTGGAGTAGTAGATGAGGTTTTCAGACATCTGCAGGTCCTGCGGTCCCCCATTAGAATCTGTAGCGCTGCTGCTGCTGCCACTTCCACCCTGTCAGACACACAGACATGGACAGTCAACCAGCTGAGAAAGACACCAAACTAGGATTTGTCATAGCACACTCTGCCCAGATGTTTCCATTCAGCAGTTGGTGTATGTGTTGTGCGAACAAAAGGAATCGACTGCTACTGAAGTATAAAGTGGGCAAAGAGTGAGAGAAGAGTTAAAGAGGCTGAGTGTGCAACAGAGAACGAAGCGGATGAAGTCTTCCTCCTGGAAACTCCCTCTGGCTTCCTCTCTGCAAATATGTGTTATGTTCATGTTTATGTGTGTGTGTCGGCTCGCACAATAGAAGTTGTGGCCTGCACAGACACTCCAGGGGCATGTGGGAACATTTGGAAGATATGTACACAAAGAAAAAGCATCAGGCTGCATCATGGCTGAACTAAATTTAAAGCAGCAGTTTTTTTTGTTTTTTTTTTTACTTTTTCCATAAAACTTAGGAGTTTTATCTTTCACTGGGTAAATATTTCTGGTCACATTTATGTTCAGTAGACCAAAGAGCAGAGACAGTGAGTGCAAAGAAGCATTTTGTGGATAGAGCAAAAGACAAACACACACATGGAGGAAGCCTTAAAAACACATCCACCCACTCTTAGTCACATACTGCAGACTCTATTTCCTAAAGCAACTACGATGAACGTATTGGTCACACACACACAACAAGGAGAGCAAAGAAAACAGTGTAAAGATACCTGAAATGCAATGTCACACATGGTGTCCATCCAGTCCTTAGCGGCGTTCTTTTCTGCAGCGAACATGTGCATCTTGTCATTCGTCTCCACGCAAAACGCTGCCATGTTGTCTTTGGGGCAGCTTTCTGTCAAAGCCGGCAAAATGGAAATGCATTCTGACAAGCGGATGATCTTCTTGTCCAGCTTCCTGGTTTTCTCATTGGACCCGCTTCCCGAGCCTCCGCCGCCTCCGCCTCCTCCGCCCGAGGGCGCATCGTAGAACTCGAGGCGGGCGATGCCGTTTTGGCTGGCAGGGTAGAGGACGAACCAGTTCTTCTTCCATTTCTGATTGGGGGAAAAGGAGGACATGTTACTTTGGGGGAGGCATAGTGGTGCAGGAGTTAGCAGTGACGCCTCACAGCTTAATGGTTAATTGGCGTTTCTAGATTGGCAGCAGGTGTGGGTGTTGTATGTCATAGAACAGGGATGGATGGGCATTATTGCGGTGAAAACGTAAATCTGCACTAAGATTTTCTTTCCTATACATCAAAAAATCGGTGTAACGTGAAAAAAGACGCACCCACTGAAAATGACCATTCAGCATCTCTCGCATTTTAGCCTCCTTTAGCCCATTGTTTTGGTTTTTCAACTCGCAGCTTTTTAGTTTTGATTCAGTTTTGCCGCTGATTTCAAGTTTTCATGTTAGTTACAAAATTTAAAATGTTTTCCCTGTTTTCTTGTAGACCTTTGATTACGTTCTACTATATATATATATATTTCTGGTATTAACTTTACCACACATTGTGAGCAGCACACCTTTTTTCTTTCTAGAGTTCATACCAGCCTTTAATGTCAAAAGGTTAAGTTCAAGCTAAAACTGAAAGTTGCAGAAGAGGGTGTTCAGGCTAGAAGGGTAGGAACAGAAAAAATGACTGATTGGCAAATCGTGTAATTCTTCATTTTTTCTGCAACGCATCCTTCCTGTTAACACCCGTTAAGACAGGGTACAAAAATTTGCATGTGGCTTAATCATACAGCAATAAATGAAAAGGCAAAAGACGCAGAGCTGGCCACAGATGATTAAACACTGATGAAGAGAAAGGAGTCCTGGTGAAGTCCGTTGAAAATCTGAGTCAAAACAGTCTTTTCGGGTCTTTCTTGTGCTTATTCTCCTGACTGAGGCTTAATGTAGGCGGCATGTGGTGGTAAATCTAAAGCTGTTTGAGTCAGATGTGTTGCACACCATCGTTTTCTCCACATTCAGTCAGCATCAGCGGACCACAGCTACAGCATTAGTCATTGCTACTCATAGAGAAAAGAACCATTTCCTCACAAAATCAAAGCAGAAACTGGGCTTTTTTTTTCTTTTTTCTTTTGTTTTTGTTTTTTACAATTTGCTTTTAGATGATTAGTGTAGTACATTGAATGTATTTCAACAGTGTTGCGAAATGAAAATAATTTTCAGTTCAGGTTTAAATGTTAAGCCCCCCAGAATTAAATAGTTTTACGTATGTGTAGGTTTTTGTGTGCTTTGGCATCATATAGGTTGAAATATGAACCTGTTCAAAACTAGGTGACAGGTTTGTCATTTCTCCCTGAGGGCAGCAGTAAGGAAACAAGAGCTAAAAATGATCTCTTCCGCTATGAGGACAAACAACATGACACTCAGGACTGAACAATGAGAAACACAGCAGGTGTTTAGGACTCCAGATGTTCGGTTCTAACTATAGACACAATGCAAGAGAAGTCATTCCACTGAAATGCGTTGGATTACAGTAAACTACATGGCACAATAAGTGAAAACATATATTTTGGAAATCCAACTCATCACTTGTACCCTCTGTGTATGTTTTCCTTCCCTCATCTCAGTTACATTTCTCCGCAGAATGTGTGCTTTCCCTCCATTTACTCAGCAGGGCGGATGCTGCGTGACAGTCAGAAAGCTGAGCTTGTCACAGGAAGGTCAGCGGTTTTAAAATCCCTCAACCCACAGGGAAAGTCCAGCTAATGGAGATGATGAATGAGAAACACTAACTCTGAAACTGCAGGTCCTCAAATGCTCCCTGATTAATGAGATGTCCTTTTTAATTGGACGGATAATATTGAACTAACACAATCACGTAGTGCATTGTGAAAATTAACAACACACATGGAGCTCAACAGACCTGCAGCCCAATATGTGACAGATAGCACTATTTTGGAGATAGTTATTCAAAATTGGCTGTTTCAGCCTTGTGGCTTGGACTGGATATTTGCAGTAGTACAACAGGCCTTTATAATAAATTTAATTTAATTTAAAATGCTCATAACATTTACAATGGCTTTATTCTATTTATGCATAAGCCGTGACAGTGAGCCAGTAGCGCAGTAACAGAATGTTAAACTGAAGCAGCTAAAAGAAATCAAATGTAATGACTTATATCTTTCCTTTTTCTACTGTGAAATGTCAAAATGTGTTCTATAAAAGAGGCCCATGCTAAAGTATAAATGCTCAAAATGAATTTTAATCTTGAAACACATAAAAATGAAGCCTTTAAAAACATTATGTGTTGTAATAACTATTTGCATATTTGCCAAGATACATATCCACCAACTGGACAACTGCTGCATCTGTTAGTGGTGATCGATGTGGATGAAGGACTCAGATGCTACGCCTCAGGAAAAGTTACAATCGATCGTTTTCCACTGCAGGAACCTGTGGGCCACTTTAGGGCAGCTTGAATCTTTTCCACTCGCAAGAACCGCCCGTGTAGAACCTCATTCAACGCCATTTTCAGTAGAGAAATGGACCTATTATTCCAGGAAATACAAACGTGCACGTCTCAATGCTGATAGGTTCTCTTGATGTCCTCGTTAAGTCGCAGTTTTTTCTCTAGCAGTGCCATCGTCAATGTAAAATTCACCCTAAAATAACAAACTCTGAATTGTTCTATTTCCTGTGTTCTCATTAAACTGGAGTTACATGCAGTAACTACTATTTGTCGGATCCTACACCACAAACACAAAGACTGAAAGGGCCAATTATGTTGCTGTTCCTGTAAACCTTCACGCCAGTTCCTGCAGGGGAAAGCTGCCTAATGACACACCAGAAAAATTACAACAAGTAAAAGTTTTGCATTCAAAATCATAAGGGGAAGTACATACATGGTTGCATAAAAGAGACTTTAAAGTGTCCAAAGTAAAACTGTTGTGGCCCGTGTGAGTGACATATTATAGCTTAGATTATAATCACAAATAGCATTTTACTATTGTGGCTGGTTTAAGTGGATTTCACCATATAGTTTAATCTATAACAGTGCATCATAATGTATAAACTTAAACTGCAATATAACTACAAACTCCAACTTACGAAAGTATTGTAGGAGCACAAAGTAGCATAAAGTGGAACCGCTCTAGTAAAACTGTACTGAAATAAATGTATATTTACTTTGTAGTAAAGGGTTTCGGTGCTGGTTGAATTTTAACAACACGTCATGTCATCACTATCATTCCCAGCATGAAAATAAGAGACAGGCTAAAGGTAGAATTATGGTATTTGCATGATGGCACAACGGTAGCCACAGGGTGTATGTATCTGCTATCCACAGAGTCTTTGGTTGCTCTTCCTGTGGTTTCAGTTTCCTCTTAATGTGTGACTTTTTCCCCATATGAATCGAACGCCTAAGGACGGAGGGTGTCACATGCTGTACGGATTGTAAAGCTAAGTAAGTGATTTGCGATACTGGGCTGTATAACTGATTGAGCTGAACGAATGCTGTCATGACGGAGGTGCATGGCATGCGTTAATGGAAGCCAGCTTCATCCCTTTCTGACTCACACACACTCACAAGGTTTCGTAAGTCAGCACATGTGCATGCTCCAGCCCTTAAAATTAACTGCCAGAAAGGACAGGAAATGCGTGGGATTGTCATTACCCAGGATTCTCTTTGCTTCCTTCTTCTGCATCCAGGTGTCTCAATATATATATGTGTGTGTGTGTATATACATATGTGAATGTCCAGCTGTTTGTATTGTTATTATTCCCTGGACACCATCTGTAGCTGCGCACGAGACTGTAAAAAGCCACGCATGTTAGGTCAACACAAACGTCATTGTGCAGTATACGTGAACAGGGTGTGAAACTCGAACTCTTTTGCAATATAGACCTCCGTGTGTGTGTGTGTCTGTGTGTGTGCATGTGAAACAGCTGGTCCATATAAGGCAACAGACTGTTATCAGCCCGTATTACACGGAGTGGAAATTATGCAAAAAAGATCATGACAGAGAGAGAAACTTCCTCGATGATGTCCCGCCCGTTAGCAAGAACAGGCGCAGCTCAGCAAAGAGAGAGTTGTGAGTTTCTCATCGTCACTGTGGAAAAAATAATCCATATCTTTAACTATCAGACTGATCCGTATGACAGCTGTCACGGCTAAAAATGGACATTTTTAAAAAAGGTAACACTTCCCTTTGCAAAGCTAAAATAATTAGCATCAAAACTGGTTCACATTCACTGTTGACACATTCACTTCTTCCCTCCTGAACAGTGTTTCCACTATCAGCTGCACCAGCCCAGCAGAAGTAATGAAATACTTGTACATAGATACCAGTGAGCAGGTTTGACACACTGTGGCTTCCCTGTTTATTTGTCACTTTAAACATGGGGGTCTTATTTAATGCAGAAATGATCTATCTGTATGGATTCTCACAAAAGTAGATAAAACTAAATGGAAAATGTACCTGCTGTTAGGACCAAGGTAGCTGTTCTTCCTGTCATTCAACACTGACGGTGACACAGTGGCAGGTTTTTGTGTGAAATCATTCCATTTTACACATCAAAGCCGATGCTGATTCTGTCGCATCGTCAAACCTGCACATTCAGAATTCATAGCAGAACACATTTTCCGTTTTCTGTACATATTTCTAATTAGGATTACATTCATGCACTTGCTCGAAAAATAAGTTTCATCTGAGATTTGACTCTGAAGCGATTCCAGTAACTGTAACTCCAGTTATTAGATTCTAATCATACGTAAAACCGACGCCGCCTCTCAGATAGATATGTTTACCCATACCGACGGTGCAGAAACACAGGCTCCTCTTTTACTGCCCTGATGCTGCAGGACTAAACCAGTCGACCAGGTTCCCACTGGCCACAGACAGTGACACATGCAGGGGCTGTGTGCGCGGTTATCTGTGTGTTGTTGTTTAAAAGCATGCAAGCATCAGAGCCTGTCTGTTCTCGTTAAGTTGAGTTAAAGGGAGACAGAAGAAAAACAGAAGCAGTGTGTGCAAGAGACAAACAGAGAAGTGTTGGCGAGAGAGGAAGCCCAGCTCTGTGACCACAGGTTTGCTGCCCTGACCTCAATCCTCTGCTGCGTCCACAAAATAAAACCTCCGAAGACGTCGGGACTCATAGGACGGCTGTGTGTTGACTATCTGAATCGGAAACCAACCTCAAGCTTGAATAAAACAATGCTGCAAAAACAAACTCCCAGCAAACTACTTTCAAATTTCTAAATAAGCTGTTGTTTTACGCTAACCCATTCCAAACAATCCACTAAATTACAGATAATTACTTTTGTGTTAATGCAGCGTGCTAAGTCTGGTACTGCTGCTCTGTGACGAGCAAGCGCACAACACCAGAACAGAACAGTGCCAACGGTACAAACTCTTAAAAATGACACAGGAGCAAAATGTAGAAACTAAGTTACACACCTGCAAGTACAGCTGCTGTGAATGCTTTTGTAACTGAGTAAGAATTTTCTGGATCAATTATGTCGTCTATAAAAAGTAAAAGATGTCCATAATAACGTCCCAATATTTGAAAAACTAGAGTCAGCAGCTGTTTGATATTCTTTTACGTTTAAAAAAAAGGCTCCAACAGTTAATCAATTACCACCTTTGTTGCCAGCTTATTTTCTAATGATAAATTAACTGATACAATGATTTCGTATTTATCTATTTGTTTCACCTTCTGAACTCGAAAACTTGCCGACAGGTTTGAAAGGAATGCTGTCGACACAAATCTGACAAAATGACACCAATTACGAGAGCCAGAAAATGTAAAAACACAAAGAACCGTAACTTAACTTTCCAGTGGTCTTTGAACTGCTCATCTGTGACGTGCCGTTCGATCAGGAAAATGAACCAAATCTAAACTTAAAATTGGGATCTTGTATCAGAATAACTTTCATCTACATGTCTCATTGATTTTTTAAGTTAACCGTTTGCTCTAGATCGAGGCCACGACTAAATCAGCTGAGACCAACAAAATTCGGCGACTTTTTCGTCTGAGCATAATGTGAATAGTTAATTATCTGTAGTATGTGGTCACTGTTTATTCCAGAATTGGTATCAATTAAAGAAAGCCATCTTTCGTTTTTACTTTTTACTGATTTACGGCATTGTAACTTCTCTCTACTTCTAGCCATGGCTGTTTCCATAGAGGTGCAGGACTTTACATTGCAGTGAAAAATGAGCCCACAGTGAATAAAAATGTATAAACTGCAGAGAACATCCAGTAAGTGGTTGGAAAAAAATATTTTTTAGATAAAGATTTTCCCTATGGTCAATAACGTGAAGTTTTCCCTCATCTTATTACCACACAGAAATACAAAGCCCATTGTCATCCGTGACAAATTGATTTTACAGCTGTTTAAATCTGCAGAAAAAGGGTGGTTTTGCTTTGAACAAATATTTGTTTTTTGTTGTTTTTTTTTTTAATAATCTGTTAAGACTTTGAACCAGGATGTGATAAGAACAGGAAATGATAAGCAGAATGTGAAAGAGAATCAGTAAAATCTAAATAATATCCACGCCTACTGAAATGCTCCAATGTGACCCAGAGGAGAGGAAACCAAAGCTGCACTCTGATCAAAAAGATTAATGTGTTCATCGGAAGATACCAGAAAATCAGCCTAGTCTCTTAAAGCATTGTTCTCCGAGTCTATTAAGGGCCTCGCTGGAAACTAAACTTTTTTTTTTCTTTTTTCTCGAAAGTAACAGAAATTATGCTCGTCCAGTTAATTCATGCCAGTTTTTTCAGGACGGATCGGTTATTTGTATAAATAGGAGGATATGACATCGTATGGAGGAAAATCTTAAATGTGGCTAAAACGTATAGAAGACTAGAACTGATAATGGATGACTGCCAACTATTAGAGCCCTCATGAACTCAACACTGTCTTCTCACCAAATCACAAAAACATGCTAGTCTTCCTGGAAATGCTCCTGCTGCAGACTATTTACGAAGAATTACACTCTTTCCAATGTCAAATTACTTCTTCATTCTGCAGATTTTCTTGTGTTTTGCTTCTGAGAAATACGACGCAGCATCTCAGACGCTGCATGCGACGGACAAACGGAGAAACGAGAAGCACAAATCCATTAAACCGTGAGGTAGACTTCAGACATGAATCACTGCCGTATTGATATAGTGGCCTCAGGGTTTGTAATTCTGCTGTATTCTGACACACCCCGTCTGCTCAAGTGGCGGCTAGTTCCTGGCTGAAGCAGTCTTTAGCGCTGATAAGGAAACAACCACAGTGCCGTGCCCACCTCTGCAGCTTTTAGCAAACAGCTGCCAATGTAATCGCTTTTCGTAGCTCCAGGGTGCAGGTGAACAAAACATCTAGAATCTGAATGTGTGTGGATGATGAGCCAGTGCACAGACACGACTCTCCACGAAAACATGCACACAATCTTTTTGCTTCCCAACTTTTGGCCACAAGCTGAATGATAGATGACAGTTGTACAACTTAATAAACTGTAATTACAAGAGCAGAAAATGTAAGAATCATAACTGAGGCTGTATTTACTGTGTACATAACAGACTCAGCTGCCAGTCAAAAAGCTGCCAAACATCCACATTACTGCAAATATGTGTTTTACATGTCAGCATTGTTCAGATGTGAGTCTGATAAGCTGAGACGGAGGTATGGAGTACGTAAGTCGTGCTTCGGATGCTGTGAATACCTTTACAATGCAGTATGCTTGAAGCTGAACAGAAACAGCACGTTGGTCCTGTAGGAGTGTCTGACAGGCATTGTGTTTAAAATGCTATGAATTTTTCACATTTCTCCCAAGTTTCATTGAAGGCGCACTCAGCTGACGTGAAGTTTAGTTTATGGATCGCGTAGTAATCGGCCCGTGAATGCAGATGTTCTGTATAATGACTTCTGTGGAGCTAAGGGAGGTTTTTTTTTTTTTAGAATTTGACGATTTAACCTACATGTCACGATCGGGTTTATCTCGGGGTGGATTTGAAATTTAAGATTTGTAACAGAGAGTTTACACTCGTTTGAATTTCGCAAAATAATGTGTCACAGTCAGCGAAATGTAAGATCCAGTGTGTTTTAGGCTTAACTCACATCAGCAACGTACAATCTGGTTATTTCAGCGTCATTTGGCTACATTGACTTCAGATGTTGGATTTTTGCTGGTATTTTTTTTTTACTTAATTGCAGAAAACATCAAGTCTCTCCTGCATTGAAGTTCACATATTATTAAAATTAACAGATATGTCATAAAATACATTTTGAAACCTTAAAATGTTGGGCTTTTCAAATGTACACATTGACTGAGCAACATGAGAAAACTACCTAAGGTTGCCGTTTTGATTTTTATTCGACATTTTGTCAATTTCTAGCTGGCAGGCCTGTCAATGTTTATCTTGGGCTGAATTTTGAACACTTTATATATATATATATTGGGCTTTTTGCTTTTATTTAGAGCAGTAGAGACAGACGGGGGGGTTAAGATTGGGGAGAGACCTGCAGCAGAGGGTCATGAGCAGGAGTCGAACCCACGAGCGCTGCATCGGGGAACTACAGCCCCTGTTCATGGGTCACCCGCTCAACAAGGTGAGCTATAGGGGCACCCTTTTCTTAAAAATCTGTAAGATTTTATGAAAGAATTGCATTTAATGAGCTTGTACAATGACTATTTTAGCATCAGTTATCGTAAATAATTCATCAAGATGTGGTGTTTTGGTGGCCTAGAGGTCAATCACCTCTCAATTCTCCACTCATTTTACTTCAAAAGTCTACCACTAAGGAATGAATACTAAAATACTTAATGCCATTTTATATGCCCATTGCGCCATTAATACTGGTCCATAAACTGATCTGATGGTTTACAATACTGGGGACAAGCAGCAATACACAAGTCAGTCTAGCTACAGTATAAAAGCTTAATGCATGCGCTGTAGATAACACGTGTATGAACTGTGGCCGCGGCTTTAACGTTTGACGTCCCGGCATCATGCAGAAAGGGCCATTACTTCACAAAACAAGAGTCTGAAACAGAAACTCGGGTCGGACGTTGCCGCTGCGCTCTTGAGTCACATTTTCCATGCGTGCACGTGGAAACGAACCTATCAGCGTATGTGAGTGCATGTCCACTGACAGCTCGAGCGATTGCGTAATTCACAAACCTCACACCAGTTTCGACACTTTCAGATCAGCCAACATTCAGCTTCCTGTTCTACTCTTTTCAACTTTGGTGCATTTTTTTAATCTCCTTCAGGGAGCTTCTGTTGTCTTGTCGCTCGACTCGGCAGAGACAAAGTGTTGTTTCTGAAAAAGTGGCGTTTTCTATTTGAAACCGATCATAAAAGGCATTGAAACTTGCGCTGGGTGTATGAATATGTATTGTGAAGCGGTGATTTCAGGGCAGGAAACAGGACCAGAATGTTTTGTTGGTCCATGTCATATGACCAGAGAGAAACACCGAGACAAAGACCCTCTTACAAATCTTTAAGAGTAACTGAGCTCTTATCCAGCGGTGCTTTGAGACCAACAGTGAAGGTTGCAGGGATGCAAAAGACGGAAACAAACACAGACACACGGGTATTATCACACTATAAGTGAGTCACTTTGAAAGTCAAAAGTGACGCAAAGGTGGCTTGGCAACACCGAATGCATGGTGTGAAGATGAAGTGGAAGTGTGTCTGCCATCTTTGTGAAGAAAAGATCCGTTTGTCTCAACTTCCCTGCTCTGTTGTTCTCACTTTGCAGGCTTTTATGATGTTAATTGCGGAAAGTCACATCACAATGAGGCTAAAAATATTCAAAACTGTCACCAGCATTCACACACACACACACACGACCAACAACCTTCTCCTCTTTCTCTTTGCCTGCCCTAGTTTACTTGAAGAAATTGCTTTAATCTACTTTAGTTTCACATTTTGGATGCTACAAAGTGCACGGGGGCTGTCTGGATGCATTAGATGCATTCATGCACAGCAGGTTTACTCCAAACCACCACATCAGAAACAAGGTCAGACCAGAGAAGCACGTCAATAGGTTTCTCTTTGTGCAGGTACAGATGGTTTATCTGCTCTGTAATTGCACCAGGATGTGCTCTATTTGTTGACAAACGCTGCAGAGTTAGCCTCACTAATTTGTGACTTAAATAGATTTTTAAGAGTTAATCAGACACTAAAACGCCTTTAAATGCAAAGTCCCAGGAAGTTTTTAGTGGCTTGTTTTTCACTTAACTGGCATTAAAAGGTTTTATTTGGTTGTTTATGATGAGCAGGAAGGACAATAAAGTGGCTTTATCACACTTGGTGCTAGCTACCAGTGAATATTAGGCATTTTAGCTAACTTGTGTGTACTGTTATAACCTCAAATTGTATGTTCCTGTTATGCTGCTTTCTAATTTGCATGTTAAATTAGTGCAGAAACATTCATTATGGGATCACAGGCTACAGTTTCTGACTCATTCCTGTCAACGCAACAGTCCCACTAATACAAATTACAGCTTTTTTCTAGAACTTACCTTCCCAAACTTTTGATGCTGCACATAAAGTTGTCCCTCCTTGACGTGGGTGTCCATGCCCCTCCACAAAGATGAAATTAGCTGCCTTGAACTTGACAGAAGAAAGTCACTTCTTTCTTTTTTTTAATGGGTTTATTTTGTCCTTTATCCTCTCCAAAACAACAACAACTTCCCCTTTTTCTCTCACTTCAGCTCTCCGGCCGGTAAAATGTTGGTACCGCAGCGCTCCCTTAAAAGTGTCATGGTGGGAATTAAAAAAAAAAAAAAAACTACGGTCCAAACAGTTAGAGAAGCGCTCCAGAAGTCAGAGAAGGTCCAAATGTTGTCGGCGGCTCGTCTGTCTGTCGCCTCTCTCTCTCTCTCTCACTCCTCCTGCAGGGCTGAACCGGCGGAAAGCTCGAGGAAGCGCGGCACACGGCGCTTCCGGCTGGCGCTGTCAAAATAAAAGCGCGATGGCGGCAAAACACAATTCATCAATAGAAGTGTATAAAAACTCCCGGAAATAAGAATAAGAATGATACGTTTTATATTGCGCTTTTTAAGAAACTCGAAGACGCTTTAAATAGATGGCATTCAAAATTGGTTACATTTTTTTTTATTATTAAATGCACTGCTTTCAAAGATAATTATTATCTAAAATATTTTTCTTCTCAATAATAGAATAGAATAGAATAGAATGCCTTTATTGTCACTATACACATGTACAATGAGATTAAGAGCAGCTCCTTCAGTGCAATATAGAATAAAGTACAAAATAAAGAGCAAAAATTAAAAAATAGAAGAGATTTAAGTATAAAATAAGTTATATATACAGTATACAGTATAAGTTATATGTACAGTATGAATTTAGAAAAATATTGCACAGCATAGCCATTGATGATATTGCACATTTGTAGAGTTTACAAGTTAACTTATCTGCTGATGTCTATTCAATTCATTCAATTACAATAAATAAATAAATAAATTGTCCCCTTGGGGCAATTTGAGAAACCATGAGCAGTTGGATCAACAAATAAACAGTTTAAGGTGCAGATACATGTCCCCGATATATGGGAATCTAAATAAAGTAAGTAAATAAAGTGAATCCATGCTTCACCTATCATTAAAAAAAATCCAGAATCTGTCAATCTGCCATTACTTTTCATTTCAAAAGTTTAACTAATGCATACAATATGTGTAATAATTTGCTGTATGTTCATGTTCTAACTATGTGCAATGCAGGAAAGTCAGTCAAACTCACCTGAGTATCCTCCTGGAACAGAATTTATTTCAATTCAATTCAAATAACTTTATTTGTCCCCAAGGGGCAACTGAAAGCAATTCAAGAATTGGCCTCAAGATGAGCTCAAATGTCATAAATCCAGCTCACATGTGCACACCTACCTTCAGTTTAGATCGTAGCTGAGCTCAGAGAAACCTTCCAGCTGAAGAATCTAAAGACAGTCTTCTAGTATCAGACTCTGAGCTTGCACCATTCTGCATAATTAAGGTCAAACATTCAAGAAAAGTAGCATCTACCAAAACAGATTTCTGAGTAGAGTGGGACCTTAGAGCTGTGTGTTCTTATTGTGTTCCCTTGCAGTGATCGTGTGCATGTTGGGCCGGTGTTACACTCGTCCGCTAGTTTGCAAGAATTGAGTGTTGATCAAAATACAGACACTGCAGGAGGTGGGCAACAATGTGTAGATATGACCTACAGCACAGTCATCTAAGTGGGCTCCAGAGGACGAGAAGAATTTTATAATACTACACACAACTTCAACTACAGATCTCCATTTAAGTCGTGCTTTAGAATGTAATTATCATACCTAACTATTTTGCAGTAATGTGATGCAACACAGTTTTATTTTAGAACACACACCATGTACCTACAAGTTAAAGAGAAATATTTAAGGCTTTTGATCTCGTCCAAATATACTTACAGTTCTTCATTATTGCAACAGCTGTTTAGTTATAGGACACTAATAGTAACAATTACCAATCAAAAAAAAAGAAGCTTGAAGATGTCTGAAGTTAAATCATGCAGTAAGTAGAGCTCTAATGAATTCACCAGCTTGGTTTAGTCAGTGGTATTTAAATCATCTGAAACAGGAAACTCAACAGTAATGTTTAGTTGCTGTAAAAGGTCAACTGATTATTATAAACATAAGACACATCATCATAATTTACCAGACGTAGCTATTCATGGAGGAACTTCAGAGTCTATGCTTTACAAAGCGCTGAAGTGGTCATAAGTGTGACATTCAAAGGCTTTATTATTATAGGCAGCAATAACGAGCTATAAAAAATAAAATTAGTTCTCTGTCGCTGTAAAGTGCAGCCATTGACCTACTTACACAATACATTTATCAGACACACTTTGCTCACAATATATATACATGTACATGACAGTGCAACAAGGTCATGTACAGGAAGGAGCACATGCAATATTTATGGTGCGGAAAAAGTTCAGTTCTGCTCTTTTGAATTGAGGTAGATAATGTTGAACTTGCAAAACACTGAAAAAAAAAGAGGATGTGCAAAAGAAGCTGTAAAACAATATGTGTTTTATAGTGCAAAGGTGCAAAAATATACCATAGTGCAAGGTTGTTATACGTCCTGTGAAAGCCAGCATGAATAGGTCCTAAATAGAAACAGACTGTGAACTCTTACTTTGATACCCGGACTAACATGCAGTGTAAGTGCTTCATGCAGCTGTGTTCCTGCAGGAGGAGCGAGCAGCAGCATGGTGAGCGCTCAGAGCCGCTCCTCTTCTTCCCTCCTCCCACCTCCTCGCTCTTGTGTAACTGTTGGTTTCAGCTCTGACACACGCACTTTCTAACGCAAATATAAACTACATGCATTACATAAACTAAAGCGTGCATGTGGTGATTATGCTGTCAAATAAACTGTGGGATCATCACTGCAGAACCAAATCGGAAAGACAACTGCTGTTATTCCACGTGCAAAGAAATGTGAACTCGCTATTAGTGCTTAAATATCCTCCAACTACAGAAATATCGCAGGAATTTGGAGTTCGGCAGCCTTTGTTGGCAAGAGAAGCTGGCCCCCAAATTAATGTGTTGCAGATGCCTCCTGCTGGCTCACGGTGTAACTTGGTGTCCCTGTTTTCAGCCCATTACCGAACGGTGCTAAATCTCTGTCAATATTATTCTTGACATTCAGCATGGATTCTTAAACCATGAGTCAAAACACATAATGGGTTTTAATTGGCCCGCGTTCCTTCCCAAGATCAGAAATTTCTGTTCTTTTTCCTGTCGTTCGGTTTTTGTCACATATTTGCATTTTAGAAAACCTTAAGGCCTTACATAAACCTTATATAACTGTTGGGTCAGTGGGATTTTTGTCTAATTTTGAGTTCCTGTAACTTATGATGGCATGCAAATACACTTTAGGTTTGTTCAGCTTTGAAAAGTAAGTTCCTCTTCTGCTTTAAAATGAGAGTCAACTGGTTCAAATGCATCTCATAAGCTGTCAACGTGTAAAACTGGCTGAGTGAAGTTAAATGAACTTGAAAAAACAAGTTCAATGAACTTAAGACATTAAATTGAACCAGCTAGCCACAAAGACGACAATTCCAGACTATCTGTGAGGCTCCCATATGCTAATTTATTGTCCTATAAGCTTAATTTAATAAATTGAGTGAACTCTCAGGTGTTTGAAGTCACAAGGCCTCATTTTTTAGATCTTGTGTTTCTCAAAAACTCTTCTAATAAGAAATTTTAAGTTCAATCAACACAGTACTATATGTAAATGAGCTACAGTTGTAGGATCACACTCTAGGACACTTGTTTTCAATAACAACCCCATCTACTGAACTGGTCGATAGCAAAAGTGCACCTCCATTATACCCAAATGCAGCTTTTTAAAGGTTTATTCCACCTAAATATTACCCGCTAACGAACAAAAGTTATGTTTTTGAAGATTTATTCCACCCAACCTACCACTTTCCATTCACAAGCTATAATTTTAAAGGTTAATTCCACCCAAAATAATACTTTATCTCCAGGGCCTTACTGATTTAAAGGTTTGTTTAATCCAAGTACTGTTTTCTAACTGCAATTTAGGTTTGTTGCTAAGAGTTGCAAACTATAAAAATTGTGTAATTAGAATAATTAGGTCATTATATTGGTAAAATAACTTTGTAGTCACAAGGGTGATACTGTCTTGAAATAGAAAAGATCCTAGAACCACATTTGATAAACTAGAAAAATAAATGGATGTCAATAAATGTCTTTATGATGTTTCACTCTGTGTAATTTGACCTTTCTGTAGTATATCTATCTGTGTATATTTGTGCAAACAGGCAACATTTAAAATTTGTTTCTACTGTATCTTATCATATTTTTATTTTTCTCATTTACATCTTTGAGTGACCTTATGTTGCTTGTTTTATGATTTACAACCTTCCCTGTTACACCACACTCACTTCCCATTAACCTGCATAGAGAGACACAGCTGCCACCTGCTGGTCAGGATCCAGCATTGCAGGTTGGAGCCGCTCGTCTACTGTTCTCGCGATATTTGCGCAGTCGCTCGGACCAAAACAGGAACTAAGACATGGCATCCGTCTTCGGTGGAGTAGAAGGGTGAGAATGAGTTAAAATGTTCAGAAAAACTTGTCCACGTTTGTTTCTATGAATTATCAGTGTAGGGTTGTGTGTATTGGAGGCTGTTATTTCCGTTTTTTGAGTTATTTATAAATGCTAAACTAGACTACACGCTTTTTTTCTGAGTGTGTGTGTCTCGTGACCACTTCTCTTCCCAGCAATTTTGTAGGATTTCACTTTCAGTTGAAGTTTCTCAGCATTTATTTCAAATATATCGTTTAATATGCCTGTGTCGGTGAATTTTTAATATTTGCTGGGCTTCTTGCACCCCTAAACAAAGTCTGCCAGTACCTTTTCTGCCTTACTTAAATTCTTTTTAAGGTTTTGCTGTCTTGTTTGTCATTATTTTATGTGTTTCTGTCGTTATCATTCCCTTCGTCCAGTGGAGGGACCCACTCCAAAGCAGTGTTGCTGTCTTCAGATGGAAAGCTCCTGGTCGAGACAACTGGACCGTCCACCAACCACTGGGTGAGCTGAAGTGATGAAGGATCCATTTAACATAACCAAGGAGGGACAGATGATGAACTGATGAAGGATTTGTAAGTTTCTTAAATGTCTAAAATGCAACTGATCTTCTAAAGACTTTTCTTGTGTGTTCCAGTTGGTTGGGGTGGACAAATGTATCGAAACCATCAACGAGATGGTCCAGAGAGCCAAGGTCGAGGCAGGACTGGATCCAAACACACCGCTGTGCTCACTGGTCAGTGGAACTGTGTTTGCCATGTGCAGGTTCTTGACAGGTTAAACAACACCAACTCTAAATTCTGATTTGTGTGCATGAAGGGCATGTCTCTGAGTGGAGGGGAGAAGCAGGATGCCAACGACAGACTGATGGCTCACATGAAGGAACGCTTCCCCAGCCTCAGCGAGCACTACTTCATCACCACCGACGCCATCGGAGCCATGGCAACGGCCAGCGACCGTGGTAACCTGTCATTTTCTGTCACGTCTTTGTACTGCAGTCAATCCTGAGCACAAAACTTAAAGACGTTTGTGTAGGAGTTGCCTGCATTTACTCTTAATTTAATCTTGAATCTTCAATTCATTCTTGTTTTCTACCATGTTTTTTTGTAGTTAAATACAGATAATATAGTATATGTTTTACATGGTATACATTTTTAAAGGATACAGGTGTGCACATCAGCTATTGTTTTACCAATTAATTGAATTCTAGAAGAATTGACCACACATTTGAAAGCTTCTCATGGCTACATATACGGCTGAAAAACAGGGTGAGGCTTGATACTATAACCGTTTAGGTGACACATATATATCACCGTTTGTGTGTCTTTCCAAACTTTATGGCTTAATGACACCATCGGAGTCATCTTTGTTATCATATAGCAACGGTCAGCCCAGCTCAGACAGGCTCTGTTTCTTCTCAGGGGGTGTAGTCCTGATATCAGGAACTGGCTCTAACTGCAAGTTAGTCAATCCTGATGGCTCACAGATCGGCTGTGGAGGCTGGGGTCACATGATGGGCGACGAAGGAGCAGGTAACCATGGCGATATCATAGACTGGATGTTAAAGATGGACGTAGAAAGCGTTAAGTCACCCACTGGTTTGTGATGTATATTTAAAGCATCGAGTTTGGCATCTGGCGTCGTTATGTTTTGAAACCTGACATGAGTAAACGGTGGGTCTGACTGGATACTTGAGGACGCTTCACATGCTGATTTGATAGCTGTCAAACAAAATATAGCTTCGCCCTAAAGTATACCCTGCTTTATTGTTCATTTTACTCTAAATTGAACCATAATTTACAAAAGGAGCTTCGTGCTGTATTGAAAGAGATGTGAAACTAATGATTGAGACCATAAACTCATCAGAAAACATAAACTGAGATAACAAATCAAGTGAGAAGCAGGATCACTCTGTCATAGTCTTAAGGTTTATGGCTACGTCCATCTTTCATATACAGGCTATTGGTGATAAATAATCTACGAATAATAGCTTTATGTTTTAGATAAAAGCCTTTAGGTATTGTTCTCTCTCTCAGCATTCTGGATTGCACATTCGGCTGTGAAGACGGTGTTTGATGCCAGTGACAAACTGGTTGAGCCTCCTCACGACATTACACATGTTAGAAAAGCCATGGAGGAGTACTTCCAGGTAAGACTGCCACAACTTATTTATACAATGATACGAGCTCATGTTTGTGCTGAATTAAACTTTATGCTGATGTTGCATGTGGGCCAATCAGAATTGATGCAGGACTTCGAACATCTCTGGGATCACAGATTTGAGTATCATCTGATTTATGGAAAGCATTTTTCTCTTATCTCAGGTGTCAGATCTCATGGGCATGCTGCCACACCTCTACAGAAACTTCCAGAAGCCCCACTTTGCAGGTTTCTGCAAGATACTGGCCGAAGGTGGGCAGCACATTACTGTTGCTTAGTTTTGATATAATAAAGAAAAAGATCAGTAGGTAAAATGTTAAACTATGTCTGTGTGTTAAAGGTGCACAAGCAGGGGATGCTCTCTGTCAGTATGTGTTCATTCAGGCTGGGAGAGTCCTGGCAAAACATGTAGAAGCAATTTTACCCGCAACACAGGAGGTAGCACACTTGCACAATCCTGAACTTTCACTCATTTAAACAATGAATACAAGCACTTCTCTCAATCTCTTCCTCTTTTTTTTTTTATTGTCAGCCTTTATTGAGCGGTGCCCTCGGCCTACCCATCCTGTGTGTGGGCTCAGTGTGGAAAAGCTGGGAGCTCCTGAAGCCAGGTCAGTGGCCCTGCATCATGAAACCCTGGCCCTTAACTGCCTTTCCCTTCATTTTCATACTCAAAGACAAAGAAAACGCTGCTGTAGAGAAGAAGTCTCACTGTCTTTTCCCCCCCAGGCTTCACTGAGGTCCTGAATACAGTAGCATCATCTGACAAGTTCAAGGGCCGTTTCCGTGGCTACAGCCTCCTGATTTTGCAGCAGTCGTCAGCCGTCGGAGGCGCCAGTCTTGCGGCTCAGAGTTTAAGTGCCACTTTAACTATGGATTATGCAGCCAATGCCAAGGTCTTCTACCAACACACCTTCAGCAGCAGCTAATGAGAAGACAGCTGAGGAAGATGTACTGGCCAGTTTGCAATTATTGTCATATTTGTATCATGACGACTATGACCAAACAACAAGCTTGTAAGAAAATATTGCACATAATTTCACTACAGGATACCAAAACAGTAGTTGAAAATATTCCAGAAGTCAGTGGTTTGGCTTTAACAGCTGTGTGACAGATATCCAAACTTTTATTTTACTGTTAAAGCATTTTTATTTTATTTTTTGCACTTTTAAACACTAGTTCACATTCATGATTGACAATAAAAGCACTGTGAAATGAAATATTCTCTGACCCTCAAAAAATTCCAATGAAGTGGAGATCCATTAACTAACTTTATGTTTACAAATTTAGAAATTAGTACATTCAAGGGCAAGTTTTGTAAGTCTTCACAGATTGTTAAAAGTACTTTGTTGTTTGCTTGTAAATTGCACCATTAGAATAAATTTCATCAGAGGGTTTGTTGTTGTTTACTGATAAGGCAATAAACATTTCCCCCCATGGATCCACAGGCACTCATTTCTGTTCCAGTTTATTCCATTTTATGCAACACATTTTGTCATTTTGAGACATAAGGGTGTATATATTGCAATAAATCTCAATGCATAGTTTGGATTTTAGAAATGTGACAGGGGACTTGTTTTAGGTAATGATGAATATGCAACAGAAATAGCAGTAACTGTGTACTACAGCAAAGAGAACAGAAATCAGTAAAATAAATGCATTTAATTAAAAACAGTATGAGGAACATTCCACTGGCGCTCATGGACAGAGACGCTGGACAGTCTGACTGTTCAGACTGTGACAAGGAGGAGTCAAATGTCAACCATGATCTCTTCAAACCACCTGAAGGTAAACTGGATAAACACATATATTTATATTAATTACAACATGTGTATTCAGTATGTATTATCTTTTTAAGTCCGATATTTCCTCCTTTAAGCCCCGTTTTCGATGTCCACTAACCTTCGTAACTCGGTTCTGTCAGGTTAGCGTCACTGGCTAACATCTAGCTGCTAATGCTAATTAGCGCTCAGTTTCAGGCAGGTTAAGATATTTTTCTGTTGCCTTTAACCGCAAACAGCTGTGTGTTGCGAATAAAAACGACACACGGGAAGCAAAACTAACTTGAAAGAACTTTCTGGAGTTTAGTTTCCTAGGTTTTTTTTTAAGTGAAATGAGCGTCTAGTGATAAGCTAATATTGGTAGGTTCCCTGAAGCTGGTGACCAGGTAACGGTTTTAACTGTTAGCATTTCGGACATTTTAGCATTTTGCTAACAGTGGTGGAGCTAAAGTTACTCAACTGCTGCGCTCAAATTTAAGTTATTTGTACTGTAGTTGAATATTCAGAGTTGAGTACTTTTTGCTACACTGTGTGACAATTCTTGTGACTACTTCAAACACAAGTAAAGTACCACATATTTGTGAATGCTACAACAAATAGCGGCCATTTTGGGAAGTTATTTTACTTCAAAGTGCACTTTGCAATTCATACTTGTGTGCTTTTACATTAATAATGTTATCTATGGAGGATTTTCTTGTAGTAGAGTATTTTTACAGTGTGGCATTTATTTTTTCCAGCCCTTGACTTCTGGCAAAAACATATTTTTTTGATGCTTCAGTTAATTCATAAGTGTGGGGATATTTTGCTTCCATAAATTGGCTTTTTTTCAGACTAATGAAAAGAAAACACCCATAATCCACATTTAGATGTTTATCAGGGTCATTACATTTCAGTTACACTTGATATCTTTTTTTTGTTTCATACTCGAGCCATAAAAGTCCACCGCAGCTGCACTTACATTCACCAGCCTGTCCAGTTTAAAGGTTTTTACACAGGAGTTTGTTGTTATATCATCCATAAGCTCATTTATATAACATGTTGTTCATGAAAGCATGGCAAGATATTGACTTTTTTTCCGGCTATGTCCTGTATTTTCTGATTAATGAAGTGATAAAAAGAGACATTTAAAATCCTCTGTGCAACACCCTGAAGCAGGGAGTTAATCAGAGATTTTGAAGCTTGCTGTATCCGATGTATAGATATCTGTTCAGGTAATTAATGCAAATTGGACCATTTATTTTTAGATCTATAATACGTTGTTTGTGTATTTAAACATGCATTTTCCGAAAACTCTTAATACAGTCAATCATTGTTTTTTTGTAAGTAATCAAATGGGGAAGTTCCATGGTCAGATCTATTAGTAAAATATATATATATATACTCTGTTCACCTGTAGCGTCTCCACTCTAACACTATTGTTTCTGATGAGGTGTAAATCCTGTCTTCTTCCCTCACACTCTGTACTCCGTCTCCCCCAGCATCCCTCTTCTTCCCTCTTCCCGGCCTTCTTGCCTCCATTTGGCCCCCTTTCTGAGGAAACTGGGGGTGTCGGCCCCATCATGACAGATGCCAGGTCACAGGAAGCAAGAGTTGCCAGGGAGAATGGGCTTTCACTGGGTGAGGAGGATGAAGCTCAGTGGCACTGCGTTTGTGGTGGAAAGAGTAAAAACACAGACACAGTGAAGTTGGCAGGTGTACAGACACTCAATCCATTTGCTTGTGTTGACAGCAGATGTGTTGAAGCAGCGGGAGATAAAAGATGAGCCACATTGGAAGACAGATATTCTCTACCAGGAAGGTGAGGCAGCTGTTTTTTCTTTCTCTTTTTTTTTCAAGAGTGTTTGATTTGATTTATCTCGTGTGTGCTTTCATCTCAAGAGCTTTTAAACTATATCTTACTAACCAAAAGGGCAGAAAGTAATGAAACACATCCAGTATTTTTTAAATTTCTGTTTGTGCACGTTTAGGTGTGATTGTGTTGTCGTCCCATGTCGGCCCAGATTGCTGTGAAGATGTCATTAGATCTTTGTCCAGAGAAATCGGACTGCAGCGCGTCCCCAATTTTTCTGTTGCCCTAAGTCCAGTTATCACATCCTGGCAAGGTAGAACAAGTCTCCCTCACATGCTCATAAGTTCCATGATGCACAAAGTCAAACCCATAAAATGGTCCTGTATCGTAAAGTTGAGGATGCAACTTTTATTCTTGTGAGGCTTATTCAAGCAATGCATGTTTTATTTTGTATGTATCTAAGATAAAAGATCCGAAATCTATTGGATAGGTTTTGTATTATCCTCTAGAAAATACTTGATTCATGTCTGTGCAGTAAATATCAGGCTACAGCCAGCAGACGGCTAACTGAGCTTAGCATGAAGACTACAAACAGCTACAGTGGTGCAACAGTAGCACTAACAAGTAGACTTTTTTGTTGGGTTTTTCATGTTTTAAATTACTCAGGTAATTTGGAATAATATGTAATATTGTAGATTGTTAATGATAATATTAAAGTTAGGTACATTTGTCCTATATGTGATTTTAAGGTTCTTAACTCTGACATTTAGGCAGATACATTTGTATTGGAGGGTCTGTACCTTAATGTCTAAACTGGTCAGGTAGGTTTGTGTACTAAATGACATTTAGGGCTCAAAACCTTAATGTTTAGGCAGGTACGATTGCATAATATATAATATAGTGGGGACTAAACCTTCACATCTAAATTAGTCAGGTAAATGTATATAACAAATAATATTTAGGATCTTAATCCTAATATTCAGGCTGGTACATTTCTATAAATAATACTATTGTAGGGTCATAATCTTAATTGTTCATTTTAAATTGTTGAAATTCCACGATGATGGTGACAGTTGTTATGCTAAGCTAAGCTAACTGGATGCAGGCTAGTGTTGGATCATCATAATGAATATGTTTCCTAAAATGGATTAAGGAGCTTTGAGTCCTAAATGTTAAAGCCTTGATTCATTGAGCTGAAAGCTAAATGTGTTAAATACAATCTCACTGCACAGTGCCAGCATCTCTAAAATGCAGTAAGTATAATATGTCAGTGAATACACTTTGTCAACTCCCATTTCTGATTAGATGCTTGGGAGAGCAGTGCCTACTTGTGGGGCGTCAGTTCAGCTATTGGACTGAACAGCAGCACCTTCCTTCAACCTCCACCCAGGCAGCGCAGTTGGTAAACCAAAGATACAAACCTCACATTTTCACTGTCAACCCATTTTTCAAAAGCATTTAGTTTCTTCTCATGTTTCTCTTTTGCACTGTGTGCTTCTGCTTTCCTCTCGCTCCCAGCTGTGCATGGGAAACTGAGCGCCCAGATAGTTGCTGCTTTGAGATCCAAACCTTCCCTCGGAGCAGCACCCTGCCTCTGGCCCATGTACAGCCGACTGACTACGGCACAGAGCCCAGCAGGAGGAGGCTGCTGACAGAGTACCAGTCCAGCTATGCTGCTGAGGTAAAGACAGGCAAGCTGAGTCTGCATGTGTGTGGGCTGATCAGTACACTCTAACCCTGTCCATTTACTTTCTCTGATCTTAAATATTTTCCTTTTATCCTGTGTATCTCCACCTAGTGGGCCCAACCTAAGCGTCGGCAAGGTGACTTTCACCATCATCTTCCTCCTTGTCACTGGAATTTCCGTCCTTCAGTCTGAATCATTTCTTTCAATACAAAGCAGATAAATCTCAAATGCTTTTTGTCTTTTTTGTCGAACATGGGCAACGAGTGAGCTTTCCAGAGCTGCGTGTTAGTATTAAATGGTTAACAAAAAAAAAAAGTGCTAAACCTTCATCTAGCCACCAGCACATTTAAGCAGAAAAATGAAAATCCTTCCAAAGTGAGATAGCGGTCAAGGCTTGTGTCTGTGATTCTCAGTTATCTTGCCTAAGGACACAGAAGCTGAGGATGAGTCATAACACGGTGGTAAACCATCTATTGGCAGGCATCCAAAGGAGACGATTAAATGTGTGTGCTCGTTGTCACACTGGTGTTGGGAAGAGGTTTAAATGCGCATGTGGCCGTGGCGGAAGAAGTGCTCTGATTTTTTTTTAGTAAAACTAAACCTACAGCAATGTAAAAATACTCTTACAAGTAAAAGTTCTGCACTCAGATAATGCAGAAGTGTTGCAGGCAGCCATAGCTAAGCTAAATCGCAAGGTTGGTAGCCCAATGCCCGACTTCTTTGCTGCAACTGGTTTGTGAGTGTGTGCATGGAAAACACTTAAAGCCATTCGTAGAACCTAATTAAGGTAAAAAGGTGCTGTATAAGAGTGGCCCATAAAATAGTACTTGTTGTGCTACATGGTGTCTGTGTTCTGCTTGCTCTTGTAACTAAATGCAGTCTCACATTCAGCATTTGTTTAATCTGCCTTCCTGAAAAAATCAAGTGTGTTCCTGTGTTCTCAGACAAATATTCATCAAACCTTTAAAAATTCTTGATTTCAACAAGGTTAAAATATGATTACTTTGTGCAGCTCCCATGAAAAGATTACAAGCGCAGCAGGCAATACAACATTCCTTTGGTTCTTCTTGTAATTATTTTCTGTTTAATCATTCAAGAAAATAAATATCTCCATTGCTGCATGAAGCCAAACATGTTCTTGGCAGAGGAGCAGAGGATCTTCTATGACGACCTCCGGAGTCACGTATCAGCCTGTGCAGGTGATGATGTTCTGCTGGTTTTGTCAGATTGTGACCTTGATGTTTTGTGGTGTGGAGTCACCAGAATTAAAATCTGTTTTCTTGTTGTTGAAGCTCCGTCATGTTAGGCACTTGTGGTGTTTTGGAATGGGATGCCTCGTGTCTTTCAGTCACTGTTAGCAGGATTTACAGTCTGAGGCGTTCGGGGAGCTTCTCCTCTTTAAAGTTTTCCTCCCCCTGCCTTTGTTTCTGAGGCTCATCCCATTTCACCCTCTCCTCAGTTGGGAAGTAGCACATTACTGACACGGTCATTTGCCCGTCTTCAGAGTAGTCAGACACCCTGAACCAGCCCTCTATCTGCTCCTCTGCTGCACTGTAGAGCGAAGACACAACCCTGTGGACAGACACATGGTCCTGCTCCAACTGGAGGATGTCATTCCTCTGGTCTGCTTTCAGAACCGCAATGTGAGCTTTGTCTGGGTGGACTGGAGACAGCAGTCTGCCAGCAGCTGGCCTGCAGGGAGCAGTGAGTATCTCAGTTTCATCACAGAATTATCACCATTATGCAAGATTATGGTTACTAAAGTTCACACAGGTTTTCTCGTGTTGTTGCTGAAGTAGCTCAATTTATCTTCTAATTAGTTATGAAAAACTGAACTAGAATATTTTTCCAGTTCTTTAATATCACTATATATTGTAGTGATGTAGCCAGCCAACCTAAAGCCTGCAGGGGTCATCATGGCCTGTGCTGGTTTTGCCAGCAGAGGACAGTGTCTCGCGTTCTCCACATCGTCGTCTTCATAAAAGAAAGACGATCTCAGGCACTCTGCCCTGACATTCGCCTTTTTGAACGCAGACGGGTCAGCTTCTGTGGTGAGGCGGCGCTGCAGTGAAGGCATGAACTTTACAAGGCTATCCAGGTTTTCAAAAGTCAGACGGCGGTTCCTCAAGTTGATGATGTACAGACTGATGCTGCATTGCCTTCCTGATAAGAAAACGAGATTCGGCCTAACTTTAGTAAAAACAAATAAGTACGACAATAGTTTAATAATATTTAAAAAGCTTTTGGAGTCAGGTTTTCAACAAGCTTAAACTGTAAAACTTGTCTGGTGCAGCTTTATTTTTTTATCTTTTTATAAATTAATTGAATTTCCCTTCTGGGATGAATAAAGTATTTTTCATTTCATTCATTTCATTTCATTTATTGGAGAAGGATTTTGTACTAATCTAAGGACACTATGGACTTATTACTAGTATATGTTGTTATAAATGGTAATTAGCAAAAGAAATTGATCATTTTGAACAAATCAAACGATGTGATTGGTGTTTAAAGGCTCTTTAGGCAATATGTGGATGTCACAGTTTGCCATTAGTTGCTTGACTGATGTTTGTTGTTCCTTCTATTTTGATTTCTTTCCACTGAGCTCCTTGTTCATACCTGCAGCAGCCTGCTCTGGTTTGAAGTCAAGCTCCATATTTATGAAATACTTCTCCCCTCTTAGTGTTTCCATTTCTGCAGATGTAGGTCGACGTTTGCTTAAACCATCACTTGGACAAGAAGTCTCACCGTACGTTGTCATGGCGTTGCACATGTTGACAAAACACCTACATATGAAAATCTACATTTCCATGACGACCATCTGCTGAGGAAGGTCTCGCGATATGATCAAAAGTTCCAGCGGTTCAAGATCTTTTGTCGAAATTGCTTTGTCAGCTGCTGTTTCCAGTCAAGCGTTCAACATGACAAGAAGTTACCATGATGGCGCCCCTAGCTGGAGGAGTTCATGAGAGTTAGTGCAGAAGAATGTCACCAAGCTCGTTTACATATACTCATGAGTCTTGGGGGAATTTGCTTGTGTAGTCCTGAAAGAGTGAAATTCATTTCATGGTGAGGGAGTGAGGAGTGGTCAACAGCTTTGGCATGAAAGAGACTGATGTGTTGACATCAATGTTAAATGAGCTAAATGTTAGAAATTGGCCACTTCTATTAAAATAATGTAATTACATGCTTGCTGTATTTCATAGCACCGTGTGTGCGTTTTCTATACTAGTATTTAAAATAACGTAATTTTACAGAGGCTGTTTTTGTTTTAAATAACAAAAATGTACCGACCATCGTTAATACTGAATTTACAAACAGAATGGGGGAGAAAAAACACTGAGAATTCATTTGTCTTTAACATCTTTATTCATCTTTTTTCATTATTTTTATTTGTAATGAAATTCATAATCTGTGTCTTCTGAACCTTTTTTTTTTTTTTTTTTTAAACGGCTTCTGTCATCTAACTCAAACAAAATCACCAAAAATGATTTCATGTTGTACAATCCACCTGGCGGACATTCCTATTGGCTTCACCAGGGTGCCATTCGACAGCTGTGGTCCGACGCTGTGTGTGAGGAAGTTCCCCTTTAAACCAAAAGACTTTACTGCTTCTGCCGCGCTATTTAAGAACACACCGAAAACGGGGAAAGCAGCAGAAAGGGTGGACAGAAGTGCTAACCTGTCAGATACTTAGAAGTTCCTTGTACAGTGCACAAGTGTCTGTTTAACACCGAGATTAAAATACACACGATATTACCACTGCTAATACCACAGATGAACAGTGGCATGAAGACTGATGTTCAGATCACAAGACTTTTCCTCATGACAATACTGCATCTATGTTTTTCAGGCTAACCTGGCTGAGATCTAGAAAAACTGACTTAATTCACCATTACCGCCGATTAGAATCTGGGTTTCCTGCAAAAGCATCTTCACATATACTTTTTGTTTTTTTTAATTGGTTCACAATTTTACTGATATTATACTCTCACTACTGAGGGATGCTTTAGGGAAACCCAGATTACAACAAAGACTTGCTGTTTAAAAGTAGAACTTCCTCCAAAAAAACAAAAAAAGTCAGTCTGCATCTTCGGTTAGGACAAGAAGAACAGCAAGGAGGCAATACCGTCCGCCATACGTACCACACTGCTTTATTCTGACAGGCCATGGCGATAACGTCTCCTCTCCCTACTGTTTCCTACAAACAGGACTGAATGGACACCACAGGCTACTATACCCAGTAGAGACACAAAACGCCTCATCCTCAAAAATGTGAAGAAAAAAAAAAGAGAAAAAAAAAAAGAGGAGGAGAGGCTGTTTGAGAACCTGATTTGGATGTGGACACTTGATCTGATGCTGGACAAACCAAGCTGTTCCGGCAGAAAGAGGCAGTGGCTGCGTTCCAGACCAAATACTCCCCCCTGTAACAAGGTAGATCCAAACTGATCCAAAGAATGAAGCTGTGAGCGCAAAACACAAGATCTTTTTTATGATTTAAAAAAAAAAAAAAAAGCTCTGACCTTTCTTCTACTTATACTTTTCATATTAAACTCAACTTGAGGCATGATTGGGACATTCACCACCTCTGCTCTTGCACAAAAGATAAACATGGACATGGTTTGGGTAAATAATATTTTGTTATCTGTGATTCCACTTGTCCACGTCGGTCCTGACCACCTAAAAGCGATGGTGCAGGGAGGGTGGGGTCTGTACTTGGTTTGGAACGGAGCCACTGCAGATACAAACAACAACCCGCATCTGTGGATGCACAAGAGCTGTGATGTCACAGGGACCTTACGACATCATAGGAGCCGACGTTAACGGGTTTCACTGATGACTTTACAGAGCAGCGGCAGAAACCCATCAAGTTCCCTGAAATGTTAGTCCTTCTCTAACCTCACTGGTATGGAAACCTACTGACAAAATTTAGTTCTCCAATTAAAATTGAAAGCGCACAAAATAACGCGAAAAAATTCTAATTTAGAAAGTTGTTGGATTAAAGTTTTTTTTCCTGGCATCACTCCTGGGTAGCTGCCTCAGTTCCGAGGGAACTTCAGTGAGATCTGCTTACTCTGTAAACACCAACAGTGTCATCTGAAATGCAATGATGAGCTAGCGCCCGCAGCGGGGCGGTGCTGGTACTACACCCCTCCCCCACCCCTGTTCCCAATGTCCCTCAGTTTGCAAGAAACAAACAGGAAATAAAAAGATTAAAGAAACAAAAAAGAGAGAGAGAAAGAAAAAGAAATCCCCCCACCCCCCAACTGGGCCTGCCAGCACGCCATTGACTTTAAGTGTGTCGCTGTGTGTGTGCATGCGTGCGTGTGAGAATCAGTGTGTGTGCGGTCGCGGCCGCCAGAGTCTCTGAGATTATGTGAGGACTGGTGTGTGTGTGCGCATGGAGGCTCCATGGGGGTGAGGGGGACTCCTAATATTTCTTCCCCGGGACGAACTCCTTCGCTTCGGGATTCAAGATGCTCTTCCTCTGCAGAAATACACATGAAAAACAGAATTAAACCATTGTCCTGATTGTTCATTATCAGCTTGAAAGGGAGCTTGGAGAAAAAAAATTGTGATATTAGATGTATCTGACTCACCGCCACTTCCTCCAGGTTGCTGTGGTGATCGCTGACGGAGAGGCCGTTGAGCTGCTGCTGCAGCTGCCCCACCCCCTGGTTGTTGAGGTCACGCGAAGGTATGAACCAATCCTGGTCCTCCTCCTCCAGCATTTCCTGGAAGCAACGCTCCAAGAACTCCTGCTCCAACAGCTCCTCCTCGACCTGGGAGTTAATGAGGGACGAACAAAACACAAGTAAGACAAAAAAGCAGCAACAGAAGGTCGTAAATTTGAAGGTTGAGTAAACAAATTCCAATTTAACCAAGTACCCAGCCAACAGCTAGGTCTCAAGTTTGTTGAAAGTTGTTCCCCACATCTCTTTCCACTTATTTCTAGATTTTATTTTTTACTTATCCTTGAAATTGTGAGCAAAATATGTACTGAGTGGTAGATTTTGCCACTGAAAAATAAACACGTCAGTGCTTTCTCATATAATGTAGACAGGTTCTGTGCTGTACATACTTGAGTTGTCAACACAGGGAGACTATTTGTTAAGTTGAGCCAAGTTAAACTTTTCTGGACAACTCTTTAAAAAATTGAAAGTCCCCTCTGGATCAATGGAGCGTTCTTATGGAAATAAACAAGGACATTACGTTCTCATGTGGTGCAGATGTCTGCACACAACCTAGTCCAAGTTCTGATGTTGGGACAGGGCCCACAAAACCAGAACTTGGACTTCCCCAGATGAATTTTTCAAGATAGTATTGAGTTTGAAGAAGAGGAGTGGGGCCCGAGAGAATGTATATGCATGTGAGGAGTATGGGAGGAAAAACGGATCCAAAAGTAGAACGAGTCTGAATGATAAACACGTGAAGTCTCGGGTTCTTGGTCTAAATTCAGACGGACGGTAAAAATTTCAAGTTGGCTTTATGTCTCATATTGCATTACAGCATGTGCACTTACCTGTCTGTTATACTCTTCCTCATTCTCCATCCACATGTACTCAGCAAACGGGTTGTCGCTGCCCTCTCCTGCGTGCCCATTGGCCACCGGCTCCTTTCCTTCCTTTCCTGGAGCTCCGCCTCCCGGTGTCTTGGCCACCTCGGGACCGCTCATCTCAGCCGGCTCTGCGTGAGAACACAATCACACAATCGTTACTCTTGGTGAAGCCATAAACACTGGAACTTTACACTTCAGTGTGGTGAAGTACACTGAAAATAGTTTTCAAATCAGACACAAATGAATCCTAAAAAACTTAATTGTACACCATGTGAACTTTATTTTCTTCACCTTTTGGAACCAGATAACGACTGGCTCATCTCCCGTTCATTATCCCACAGCTGGGTCTCATTGGCTATTAAATTAACATTATCTCGTTTAAATCAAGGCTTTAACATTTCAGCCTGGGATCCAAATTGGACAAATTAGCAGCATATCAATTACAATTTAACCACAGCTGGAAAAGTGCTCCCACGGGTAGGAAAGTCTTCAGTGCTCGTAAATAATAAAACCGCCAAACAACAATTTTCCATATCTCATGATGTGAATACGAAACAGAGTGAAAACTAACACCAGCTGGAACCGATCCTGCTCTGTGCACACACACGAGTCGCAACTGCTCTGCGATAGCTAAAAATATTCTCCCTGCAAACACCTAAATTAGTCTGAAGGCTTAATAGAGTTGTTGGCATTTTATGGCTATAATCAATAGTTTTTCCAGGTTGGTGAATTGCAGCGCCGCAGTAAAAGGCCACATTGTTTTATAATTAACCAGAGAAACACACACAGACCCAGAGAGCCATCATAAAGACAGAGAGCACCATTAACAGGCAGAGAAACACAGCGAGTGTTAAATCAGTTGGTTTATGCTAATAAAAAGAGGAAATACATCACATTGTCAACCTAAACCTCATTTACCAAGTTTAACCGGAGCAAAACAACCGAGCCACATGAGATTTAAGTCTCAATGGTGGTGGGAAAAGTTAGGGGTAAAAATGGCGAAGAAAATTTGAGAAAACCACACATTAAAGTAGCATAAGAAGAAAAAGATCAAACTTGGAGGCTGTTTAACTCTCCAAGAAGAGACTTAGTATTTTTATTTGAAGAAAAACAAACCTTCAGATAGACGGCAACGCACTAGGCTGTGTGCCAAAGGTGATTCATGTATGCTGAAGCACGTCTTCACACAACGGTGACGTGACTTTAAATCGGCCTTTCAGCCAGTCGCACTGCTTATGAACAGCTGTGCCAAAGATGCACCATCAAAGCAGCAACAAATTAAAAGGAGAAGTTCAGGCTGAGTTCTCCTCGCAAGAAAATAATTTCTTATCAGATTGGTCCAGTGCGATAATTACAGACCTGCAGCTAAAATGCTAATGCAGCTTTTAAAATTAATTTTGCATTTACAGGACATTTACATTCTGAAGCACATGACCTTAAGGTATATTTCTTTTAAATGATTACATTTATTTTGACTAAATCTACATGCAAGTAATGCAACTGCTGCCGGAACACGAGTGCAACAATAACTCTTGATCAGATCCTCTGATAAAATGGGGCCAATCAACAGTCATAATTTTGCATTGTTAAATCACAAGACACTTTTCTGCATTAAAAACAAACCACACAATTTGGAAAGAAGGCAATTTAAAGTAACTGTAACATGGCCACCAGACATTCATAAAAGACAGGACTTTTCATTTTGAACTGTTTGCACTGTGCATTTTTGGATGTCACACTAAATGAGCAGGATATAACCGACTTGATTTGATATGAGGAGAAGCGCAAACGTTTGTGCAGTTATTTCTCAGCAGTCTGCGGATGGCTGCACATGATTCAATCAAGGCAAACACAGTGAGTCACCGTATGTTATGGTGCTGCATGTTGCAATGTAGAAGCTGCAAGCATTATACATCTGTCTGACTGCTTTCACATGGCTTTAACAGTCGTCAAAAGGAAGACAAAGGGTTTCATTCATTAAGACAGTTCATCTTGGGTTCACTACAGACTCATTACTGACATTCCTGCTACAGGAGGATTAAACTTGTATTTTTACTGTTGATCTTTATGTACCAGTTTGTGAGTCATTCGTTATTTAGTGCTGTTCTGCACTAAATCTAGTCTTTGATCATCAAGTCCAAAGAGTCAGCTTCATCTTTATGTAGGTTACTTTTATCTTGTTGCGCATATCCTTCCACCTTTGCCCTGTGCACGTAGCATTAGATGGAAAAGTACCAAGGTCAGGAAAACAGACATAATACATATCTGTATGCTGTCAATGTTTTCACACTCTCCAAGTTCAAGCAGCTGTAGCCCAGAAAAGAAAAAAAAATCTAATTCTCAGCTGACTGAGAAAATCTGTGTAGAGGAAGTGGAAAAACTAAACAAAACTCTCCAACAAGTACAAAGCAGGTTTCCTTGATCCAAATACTTCCTCCTCTATCCTTCAGTGGGACCGTCCCTGGTTAAACATGACATTTCCACATAATAAATGTAAGATGTGGTGGTAAAGCTTGGACAAGATCACACTGCTGTAAATCCACACCTGCCCTGAGAATACTGTGCTGCTATCACTTGGCCTTTCTTTTCTCCGCACTGCTCGTGTACAGATTATAGCTGGATTTGATCAAAACCAAAAGGAATTGCCATCACAATGCAACATGTCAGCCTATCCGATGTGCAAGATGCAGTGAAACAGTTATTTTTTTTGTATCCAGACCTGCAACCTCACTTTTACTATTTAATGGGTGTAGCTGAACAATAGGACAGTTCGCCTACTACAGCAACAGTATTGTTATAGAGTGCAACAATACTGCTAATACTTAGAGAAAGCCCTCCAAGACAAACAGCCCTGTTACTGTTCATCGAGCTAAATATTGTACGGTCACAAGTTTTGGAAAGTCAAGAGAAGGTTTTACTGCACTTCCTGAAAACCAATTTTGACAAAGCTTAAGGCAACAACAGTTAATACTATTGCAATCACCAGATCACAAGTATCCTACTAATAATTACAAAAATATCATGACTGGACATGATCTGTGGAGTATCCTTGCTGCTGCAACACAGACACGCCGTTACGACTGTGACGAGACATGCCCACTATAATGACATAATCCTCAGACTGCCAGCCAGCTACAACAGACTTGTCATGACTCAACTGCGGCCTCACAGTGGGGCGAGAGGGAGGAGAGAAAAAAAAATTTAAGCGATGATCTCAATCGAGCAGTGCACACAGCTCTGGGGTCAGCCTGATGCAGACACATACACCGTTGTTGCAATGTTTGACTTTCAAGGACTGACCGGCATGCCCAAACTCCCAGAAACTTCACCCATATAATGACCCCATTCCAAATTCAGGACATAATGTTTCTCTGACGCCTGTTCCTGCTGTTTCGGTCTCAGTCAACGTAACAAAATCAGGCAGGCTGCCGTTAACTGTATGCAAAGGCAGGACGGGCACACTGTCCCACAGAGGGGTTCAAATAAACATGTATAATCTAAGTAGGTTAGTAGACTAAGAAGAGGTATAGCTGTTTCTATCTGCCAGCACTGATAAAGAAGTCTATTTATGCGGTGCCGTGATTTACACAAGATGTGGGCTATAAAAAGGCCAAAAAAAAACAAGCGGGGCAGGCCAGAATGAAAGGGAAAGAACAATTTGCAAGAGAATACAGCCGACCTCAGGTACCGGCATGTTTGAAGTGTTTGAAGCTTGTGCCCATGCTGCAGTCCATAAAGTGCTATGGAACAAAACAAACTTAACATCAATTGCTAAAGCTTGCTGCTTAGCATGTCAGGCATAAGAGACAGAAAAAAGCAAAGCAGACAACAAGAAAGTTCCCACAAAACATTCAATAGATATTAAACAGAGGTCAAATGATTGTTTTTTCATCTATTAAGCACAAATTCTAAACAAATTTCTGGTTCCAGCCTCCTAGACGTTAGGACTTTTTCCTTATTTTAAATGTTTATAAAAAGGAATATTTGATAGACTAAATGACAAACTCAGTAATTCAATACTTAACTAAAAGTAGAATCATTGCAATCAAAGGGAAATATATTTGTTATCTGCCTTCCTATTAGATATTTTCTCTGTTTTCATAGTGTGGGAATGATCACGTAAATCCCAGCCCTACAGTCTATTTCCAACAGCTGTTAAGAGTCACTGAAAACAGGCCTCTGCTGCGGCAACACAGAAGTGCACAGCAGGTCAACTAGAATAAATATAAAGCGAAGACGGTGAGCACTGTGCCATGATGTACTGCATCGTAGCATGCATGCATGCATACGTGTTCATGTTGCGTAACCACGTGTTAGTCAACACGTAATATTCAGTTAGCAAACCCTAAATCGGTGCATTCTCCGTGTAGGTCAGCAGGAAGCAATTTGATCCAATTTGATAAAAGATTAATCGAGAGGTTAAATTTCAGCAATTTCCCTGAGGTGTCCACCAAAGGGATCAATAAAGTTCTATTCTATTCTAAATGCTATTCTTCAGTAGGGTAACATGAGAAATATCAAAACGCTCAGAAAATTTACAATTTAACGATGTCAGAGCTACAGTTCTGAATCAGATTACCTTCTGTTGTGATATGACACACTTTAAGCTCCACTTTAGCTGTAGCAGATGGAAATATTTTCAGACTGGATGATCCACATGACTAACGTTCTGACTTTATGCTCCATTTCTACGCTAAAAAGCAAGTCCACCTCTTCCATAATGCGGTCAGTTTTGCTGCCTTGATTGATATGAATTAAACACATTTTTTAAAATCTTATTTTCCACACATGCAACTCTTCAAGTCTTAGCTATTTGTTGTGGTAAAGTGGAAAAAATATATTTGGTGACACATGGCAGCACTTGTGTTTTATATAAGAAACACGACACCTGATTGAGTTATTTTTTGTTTGTTTGTTTGTTTTTTAAGCCACCTATTTTCTGAAGAGCTACAGACTAAATTCCAAACTCAAAAACAACAATTTGGATACATGATTAATCATGTAGGTAATGTATAAGGGTCGTTTTCTAATAGTTTCCCACGTTTTACTAATTAAATTAATGAATAATCTTTAAAACAATTCAATTAAATAATAGATTAGTTATCCCAGCTGTAAACTGCTTTGTAACCAGCTGAAATTAATTGGATAACAACAGAACGAGCTTAAGCACTAAATACCATCGAAAATAAACCTGTTTGAATAGGTCACATGTTTATCTAAACTTAATTGTATTGTTAACACAGGAAAACTTCAGCTCTGTCTCCTGTTGGGTCTTTTTTTTATAATATCATTCCTCAATTTGTTGACGAAACCAGTGTACATGCAGCTGAAAAAATACAACTTAAATCTTTAACACGGACCTGCGGAAAGAAAAACACGGAGGAGCGCAAATGGGTTTATTTAAGTCCAGCTATAGACATTAAAAAATAAAAAGAAAGTAATTTAAAATGCGTAGAATAAAGCGCTTCCCAGCTGATTATGTAATGTAACAGTTAGTGTACTGTATGTAACGGGAGCTGTGTCGTCGTGGCTCACAGCCTGCTAACGCTATCGGAGCTAACTGGCTAAACCAGGTGTCGGGCCTACCTGGGAAGTTGGTAAAAGGATTGGACGGTTTTAGCCGAGGTTATGCTAAGTGGCTAGTTTACAGTGGCCTCACACAGATAAACACACATAGCTGTCCGGTCAATGAACGGGCCTAAGGTAAAAGCTATCCAAGCAACAACAAAGGGTACAGGGCTGGGTGGAAGGGAGCTGCTAATTCTTATCAAAGCCGTGAAGCGCGTTAGCATAAAACAGCTCAAATGCAAATACTGCATCCAATAAAAACGACACAAAGCGCTATTACAATACGTAAATCACGCATCGAGGACAAACCTCGCTCTCGTTTGACTGTTTGAGGCCAAACAAAGTCCGCTATCAGCTAGCACGCTGCTACAGCATGGCAGCATCCCTGAAGCAGGTCAACAAAACAAGCCTCCGCTGCGGGATTACAACAGCTCCGCACACACACGACGACCCGCTCGCATTTAAGGTTTTACAACGTCAAGTTACCTGGCATTGTGCTCTCGGTGTTTGCCTCAACGTGTAGCGTTACACAAAGTTACTGCAACTACACTGCGAAGAGTGCGTGCTCGTCGTTTCTCCGGTGGGGATTTGTCAGTGCTGCGATGCAACGTAGCTCAAGTTAGCTAAATCCTGTTAGCCACCGCGCTAGCGTTAGAAAGCTGGGTCGGTCATGTGGTCTGCTGAGGCGTTCACGGTCTGTCCCAGCAGTGTGGGAATTAGATAACAGCTTCACATGAGCATAGTGCAAGCGCACAAATCAATCTTAACAGCAACACCAATTGTCCTCTTTTTGTCTATGAAAGTTGGTCTTTTTACTAAAAGTTTAGAAATTATCTCGCTCATTCGTCTGCAGAACATGTCCTGCATTATTCTTCACTTTGTCTGGGAAAACACTGCAACTTCAGAATGAAATAAAATTAGATCAGGGCCTATGAATAATTCAATATTGTCATTAACTGTAAGTGGAATCACAATGTTATGGTAAAATCTTAATGTTGTGTTCTACAAATTTTACAAATTGAATTGTAGTTAAAAATTAAATAAAGTTGTTAATGCAGCTTGTCTTTTAGAGACACAGTATGATGAGTTTGGCCTCATGCAATGCGGAAGAGTGGAATACAGTGTTTTTCCCAATATTACCTATTGATACCATAATACTAGTCTGATCCTGTGGAGTGGGCTGCAGGTGTAAGCCTGGTCATGCATTTTAAATGTCTTTCTCTTCGGCTGTGCTTTGTCTTTGTCGTATTACTTGAAGTCCGTACCAGCAGCCCTGACGAAGTATGTACTTTTTCATGTAGTATACATACAATTGTGACATACTACTTCGTCATAATATTGCACCTTAAGCTTTGACCATCACGGTCTGCGGCGTGGAATGAGCTGTCATCTGTCTGTGTTTTCTCGGCGGCTCTGGTTTGCTTCTAATCGTGCAAGACGTCATGCGCAGAGAATTGTGGGTCAAAATGTACAAGTGTGCTGGTTTGCATACTGTAAACCCCACCAAGATGTAGTGGGACATCTGTGTGATTTTGGTGTACTACACTTGACGTACTATGTATTGGGAAATAGTGAATATTTTTCTTGTGTACTATATAGTATGGCAGTATGGATATTGGAACGCACCCCTAAATCCTTGTTGGTATACAAATCAACCAGAATTTCATTCCTTCATATGGGATCCTCCAGAATCTCTGATATGTTTGCAAAACTCCTGCTTCTGTTTTTTTTCCAGTCTTGAATTTGCCTCGAGTACCTTGAAAATTTTTAACTTCAGTGGTTGATTACAGAGAAGCTTGACTGTATGCCAGAAAGTTGGAAAAATACATTAGCTAACAGGCTGTTTAGCTGCTTGACTGTGTTGACAGTAAAATCGTGTAAATGTGTAATTACAAAAGATACTCATTTAGATATTTTAACCCATGCTTGCTGTGTAACATGCAGAGAACACATGTACTGTAGTGGTTCATACGTAATAAAGAAATTCACAAAACTGGTTGCTCGTAGCAGGATGACCTCCTCCGTAAACCGTACAATATGCGAATGTATGCAAACCTATGTAAAAACGGGATGTTACTGAAATGCAAACGAGCCAGAATTGTTCCTTCCCAATCGCACAATGATAGATAGAGGCGAGTGAGACTACCATAACACTGACTTCAGTCATATCAACCAGCCCTGGTTCATTGTTTCAGTTTTTGCAGGCATGCAACAATATTCAGTGCTTGTTGATTTCTGTTTGGAAACACTGACAAACGTAGTTGGGCAGGTGTGCAGTCAGTGTTTGGAGCAAATGATAAACAAAGCACCCTCAGAAAGAACTCACATTTGTTTATTGTGCGAAAAAAATATTTGGGATGCACAGGAACAGACGTAGCCCACCTTTGCAAACAACAACATTTGGTTATATCCTGCCACACTAACTCTATTTACAACCCTCCTTTAACTCCCATCACCCCTCCCTCCCTTGCGAAGGTTAATAGCGTGCGATTAAATGATAAATCATAAGACTGAACAAGATACAGCCTTGACGCACTCTGAGTAGAAACACTGTAAATCATTGACCGTCTTTCCTTTGCTGTACATTGTCATGAACAGTCAAGCGTTATTTTCTGTTAAGAAGAACTGAGAAAATGTGGATCGTGACATATTTTTATATTTAGTCTGCGACAGATAACATGACACAGATAAACACCGTCGGCCATGGTGTGTCGCAGTCTTACGTATGGTTCTTTCCTCCCTGGTTGGAAGTTATTGTACGTTGTTAGTAAGTCTAATTAAGTGACTGACAGCAGCTGACACGATGGTTGCCTAGCAGCAAACGAAGGCTGATCTTCGTGCTTCTGCCTGTCACACTAATAACCCCCGCACTTATCTGCAGTTTTACCTTTAAGAAATTACTGCCATGACCACATAAAAGCCAGAGGTTTAGTCAGAAATGTAAATGTAAGTCATGAGTTAAAATGTGAAAGTAACTACATAGCAAACATGTTTACAGGGTTGCAGTTGCCTCAACACAAATTATATCTTATTTAGCATAAAATATTGGAAAACATAACCCTCCTTGCACTGAAAACTTCTTAAATGAAATAGTCTGACAAGGGAACATCATTCTGTGGTTACTCTTAAACCCTGCTGACACGTGCAGCTCTGACCTAGTGACATTTTCATATAATTTCCACACCAGCACAAGAATGAATATTGCAGATATATATTTAATGAGCAATGTGGTCCTGAAGATACAAAAAGGAACTGCCCCGGTACTCCCTGCCACTGTTCAAGTTAACATTATAGAATGGTTGTCTAGTAGTGAACTTATTTGTAAATATTGTTTTCAAGCTGTCCACAGTAATTTGACAGCTGTTGGCTCAGTCTTTTGTTTATTAGCAGCTCCTACAGATTGTATATTTCTGGGAGGTCTTTGAACCTTGCTGTCCAATCCTGCATGTATGGCAAATGTCACGTGTGTGCAGAAACACTCTCCACCACTATCTGATGGAACGCCTTGAGGACTATTAAGATAGTGATTTATGTTTACGTGACACAATACCGTCACGTGAACGGACAAATGAAGCCAGCAATGTAGGAAAAGGGATAAAGACATGTGCAACCCAAACGCCAAAGGGCTGCAAGCAGAAGTAGGTTTGTTGTAAAGGTTCTCAAGACAAAGAAGCGGGGATCCAGTAGACTGAAGGTATTCTATCAAATTGGTTAATTGCTTCAGTAACATTGATTTCCAAAACTCGGGGCTCACAGCGGGTACGTGAACGCAGCATGTGAACAAACATCCCTCGAGCTCCGCCACAGAAACACCACCGCTTCACTCTTTACTCTCCCACAACACAAATGCCTGCGTGGCTTTGGAAATTAAAGAATTTCCCCCAGTTTCTTGCAAATAATCCAATAAGTCACTCTTAAGCTGACTTTTAAGCGCACTAGATAATTATAATAATGGAAACTAGGCTTTAAAATAAGGTCTGTTCACATGTGTGCGCACAGAATAGATATCAATCTAACATGAGAAGAGTGCACGTTTTGAAGAACTTAACAGCGCTCCAGTGTTTATAAAACTATTTATAATGTAAAAGAAGACCTGTAACTTAAGTTGTAGCACATTATCAGAATTTCTATAATAGTTTTTCCTCCTTTCCAGACCCGCATTTCAGAACACAAGAGTACGTAGTGTTAACTAACTGGGAAATTGACGCAAGTTCATATAAATAAATGCGACGTAACATACTGAAAACAGCCATAAGTTAACTGCATTTCTGTCAATATTGCTGACGTTTGGGCTTTCTCGCGGCTCTTTCTTTAGGTATTTCTTGCTTTTTTTGTGTGTAGCAAACAGCTAGCTTCCCCCTTTGCTGCACCAATAACAACAGACTCACCGCTCAACTTCAAGTGCGAACAGGGGGAATCCGTAAACCAGCTGTCGAAGGGGGAAAACGGCTCTTTTCCGGTCCCGTATGTCACAAGAAAACCTCACAGGAAACAAATTCTTCTAACAATCTCCAACACGCCAGATGAACAGCTGTCTATTCGGTCAGTTTGCTCGCGTTATTTGGCTAAAAAAAAAAAAAAACGGTGGGGAAATATGCTGTTTTCTTCTGCCTTAACGTTGGGAGAGAAAAACGGTGTCGTGGTCGCGCTTGTCCAGCTGTACACTTCAGTCATTGGTCGACGTCCGCGTCAGTCAGCGGCTCCTGGCGACGCTATTGGTTAAAACGAGCACACGCCCCGCCCCGCCTGTCCATTCACGTAAGTAAACAAAATATAACCCATTTTTTTCGCTGCCCCGTTTTTTTGTAATCAATATGGCTAGTTAATATTTGACAGTCGGGCTGCTTAACTAGGTCTTACCGTTTTTACCAGAGAGAAGCTCCAGTTTTGTGTTTGTTAAAGGTGGAAGGAGAAAGCCGGAGAAAAAGAGTGAAAAGTGAGCGGTGGCGTGCACATGGTGTTCATCGGTCAGGAGAGTGGCCAGTTTGAGCCTCATTCATTACCTTTGAATTGTCACATGTTGCAGGGTGGAGATTAATTGAAGTGTTTAAATGACTTAAGAATAATTAAATACATTTAGTTTGACACAAGAAAAGTATGGACTCATTATTTTGTGTTCTTGATCACGAGTTAGAGGAAGCTTTTCCTGTGAAAAGCAAACCTGAAGTTATGCACACTGCAGAAAGCATTGTTCACTCACAGGTTAATGATAGTAAATAGCTAAATTAGGAACATCTAGGAATTCCTGGTATGTGCTGGAATTCTACAATGGAAAATAACATCATAGAAAAGTGAGATTGTCACGCAAATATGTGGCATGTATATTATTCTTGGGGTTCATGTTGGGTGACTTACAAAATAAGAGTTGCAAATAGGAGGGGAAAATGGTTTTAATTGTGCAGCTGATAATATTTTTTACAAAGAGAGACAATTTTCTTGTCACTGAGTAAAATATGTCAGAAAAAGAAGTTTAGTTCATGGCTAGATTGTGTAGGTAATACACGACAGGCACAAACTGAAGCTAAAATTTAAAAGTAAAAAGAAAAAAAAAGGAACAACATGATTTTGTTGGTGCACAAAAAAGCCCAACTGACTGCTTAAATTTTAAGATTTCTAAGGATCACTTTCCCATATGTGATGTCGTGTAATCATGTAAACGTAGCTGGTTGATATCTGATGCGTCGTTGTTGTGAATTGCAGTTTTTTTTGTGCTCAGATGATAGATGTTTATTTGTCCCTGTGGGGAAATTGGTTTGCAGCAGAAAACACTCAAAGGGCATTTCACACTTAGGTAGCCCACAAACACAAACACTTCAAAACAATATCTCCACATTTCACACATTATGGCCAGACCAGCTAGATCTTATTTCCTGTCCATATTTACAAATTTGATGGCTTGTGGAATGACACAGATAATTATTGATACTTTAAATTTGAACATATTGTCAGTCTTTGTAGCAGCCAAAGGTAGACAGGCTTGCTTTGCATCATTTTCAGGACAAACATCAGATCATTCCACAGCAAGATGATGTGAACATTAGTGAAATAGACAAGAACAAGATACTACCACTCCTGATCTGGGGTTTGAGTTGAGAACATAAAATCAGCGTTCAAGGATGCCAGATGTTCCCTGGAGTGTCAGCTTAAACGCATGTTAGTCATAGCATTTTGCTCTTTTGACTAAATACAGTATGACACCAAAATTAGTTGCACTCTACATTTCCTCTGAAACTTTTAACTTTGCCACTAATCACAGATGATGAAAGCGTTGAAAACCATGAGTAGTCACTCTGGTAGATTAGTCGTAGCAGCTGGACTTGCTTGAGTTCCTTGAAGACGTTTCACCTCTCATCCAAGAGGCTTCATCAGCTCTGACTGACTAGTTGGGAATTCCACATACTTATATCCTGAAGGAGCCATTAACACCTGAGTTTCAGTTTCAATTGGGGGTTTGCTGCTCCTCCCCCTCGTTATGTGGGTCGTTAGTGCTCCTCCTGCCACAAAGGGGTTCATTAGGGTCTTTTGTGGCTAGGTGTGAATGTGGTTTCATCTTCCTGGGGAGAGATCTTTGGACTGAATTGTGAACAGTTTGACAGATGGCTTCTTTCACCCCTCTCTCATACCATCTGTCCTCCCTGGCCAAAATCTGTACATTGTTGTCTTCAAATAAATGTCCTTTGTCCTTAAGATGCAGGTGGACTGCTGAGTCCTGTCCTGAGGGGCTGGCTCTTCTGTGCTGAGCCATGCGCTTGTGAAGCGGTTGTTTTATCTCCCCGACGTACAAGTCTTGGCATTCCTCGCTGCACTGGACTGTGCACACCACGTTGCTTTGTTTAAGCAAGTCCAGTTGCTACGATTAAGCTACCAGAAAAACCATGACCTGGATGACTGAGAATCTTCACAGACATGAGTAGTCACCTTCAACGCTGAGGATGGATGTTCTGATTGCACTGACCGCACAAAAGTTAGATCACATGCAGCAATATCTTGTTTTTGTCCCCTTCACTCATTCTGACTTCATCCTGCTGTAGAATGGTCTGTTTTATCCAGACAATGATACAATGCAGGACTAAATATATTTGTCCATTGCCTGACATGACAACATGTTCACAATTTCAATAATTATTCACTACAATGATGCTGGCTTTTGTGCTGTTGGTGCGATCAGAGCAGCCGTCCTCGGTGTCATAGGCAACCTTTCTTGCTTTTCAAGGCTTTCATCGCCTGTCATCAGTGGCAGCTCTAAAAGTTTTCAGGGAAATGTAGAGTGCGACTAATTTTAGTGTCATATTGTGTTCAGTCAAGACAACAAATTACTAACTGCGAGTGTTGGTTATTAAAATTTAGATTTTTTTTGTGTCAGTCTACCTAAAAACAGAGCAGCAACATTATTTATTTATGCAATATTAGCCTAGTGCATACACAGATGCTTTAATGTAAACACTGTGCTACCTTACAATATTGTTTTCCAATGTTTTTAAAAGCTGATTTCTCTGTACATAGTTATAGTTCTGCTGCTGTGGTTTGCAGAGATTTTTTTTTCTCAGTGAACTGACCGTGCAACTGATGGGAAAGTGATAAGACGAGGTTTACCACAGTTTTACCATGTGCAGAAAGGGCGGCTGTCTTATCCGTTCTGGTTATTCAGAGCAGCCGCCACATTTGCATCAGAGGCTTTTATAGCCTCAGTGGCTAGTTTGACTATTTTTGGTCAAAGTCCACAACTCACCTGCTTCCCTCATGCAGGTTTGGAGGCCGACAATGTTTTTGGCAGCTGCTCAGAATCAGAAGCACTGTTTGGCATAAACAACATGATGAAAGTCATGTGTATGTTTTCATAAATGCTGCATCAGATATGATGGCTCTTTAATCGTACTATTTTGTCGCCTGTGCTTGAAACTGTAGTAAAGTTTAAGTAAATTAAGAGTATGGCTCTAGATTTAGTTCTCCACTTGTGCCCAGAAACTACTTTTGATTTTAAGCATCTTTTCAACATTTCTTTGGGTTTTTGGCATTTCAACTCGTTCTTGAAGCTGAATAGCAGCATCTTCTAAAATATTCTCGCCCAGCCTCTGTCCTGATTGTCTGAATGTATTCAAACAGATAGTCTTAGCTTTCACCTGCATTCGGCTATGAGAGGGTGCATTACTCTGAAATCACAGTGGAGGGCGACTGTAGCATGCTGTGTAGTTGTTGGTCAGTGTGGTGTCCACTGGCAGAAACATTTTAAAGCTGTAAATATGGATCTGTGTTGAGTAGAACTAAAGAAATATAGATCACCTCCACCCCCTGTGACAACTGAGGTGCAGATTATTTTAAGATTACTGACAACATAAGCAATGGTCTAAAGAAATAAACGGTCATTTATGTCTTTTGATGACAGTTTGTGAACAATACTTGACCACCAAGTTAATGTATATATAAGCCTAATTCTCTGTTCATGCAGGGCAGGTAAATCAATCACATTTCAGTGGCCGCTGTACCCTCCACCACTGCTCTGTCTATATATAGTTAACAGTCAGAGAACTTGCACTTCACCATAAATCTTCACTGTAGCAGATTTCCAGCTCTCTACAATATTGCTGCATTGTCTCAGCTGGACGCAAGATGCATGGATGTGTTGAGAAGGATACGGGGACATTAAATCAGCGTTCAAGAACGCCAGATGTTCCCTGGAGTGTAAGCTTAAACGTATGTGCGTGTGTGTGTCTGTCTGCAGCTGATTTATCCACAGCGATCTGCGATAGCTCTCCTTGGGAAACGCACAATGGCCTATAGAAACGGTTTGTTTCCTTGCGATTAGACACACACATGTACACGGCACATGTATCCAGCCAGAAAGAGTCGAATATGTTTTGTAAAGTGTAACGGGGATTTCCGCTCAGTTCACGTGTGACAACAGCAGTTTTTGCCAGCATTTGTCTGAAAGAAAACGTAAGAGATTTAAAGGACAAGTTAACATAAGTCCCACATGTAAACACTGAGATGAATTTTTCTTGCTCATGTTCAACCTGGCCAGTTGAGCTTCCTTCCTCAAGTGTATATTTTCCAGTAGATGTTTTAGGATAACATTCTCTCTTTGTGTCCCCCTAGACAGTGAACTGCAATAGACAAACAGATAAATGGACTAACTAACTCATATTCGTTTCAGATAAACTTTTTTTATTAATCAAGAACCAAGTCTGTGGATTGTGCCCATCACTCACATTGAAAGCATATGAGGAGGGGACCTTTCAATGGCTGGTATGGAGCAGCTGAAACTTTTTCAGTGTTTATGGTGAACCAGACTGTTGGTTTAGGGCCCAAAGGAAAAGCTACACAGCCCACATCTACATATATTGTCGAGAGAGTTTACGGCACTATAACTATCCTCATAAACACTGTAACTTACAGACAAATGGAGGTATTCCCCTTTAACTCTTTCCCCCCTTTTTTTCTCCTCTCCTGTGCTGCTACATGACATCCCCCTCCTCTCTCTCTCCCTCCCTCAATCCCCTCTGCTATAAATTTCAGCCTCTGTCTTTGCTATTGAATCATAAATCAGAAATTCCCTTCCTGTACCTCTCTCTCTCTCTCTCTCTCTCTCTCGTTCCCCCTCTTTTTTTTATTACACAATAGGCCAGACTTTATGTCAGAGGGCAGCCATATTTAATATGTGTGTGTGTTTGTATCTCCCACCCCAGGCTTTCCTGTGACTCCGGGTCCCCACACCCAAGTCTGCACCGGTGAGTTCACAGACATCCACATCAGTACGCACACACTGAAACATGCGACACGCCCTCGCATGCATATGAACAGGAATTGGCACGTTAGCACAGACACATGCACCCAAAGGTACAATATTGGCTTTAAAAAAAAAAATTCTGCACAAACTCCTGCATGCACAGGTGCTTATAGTCTGAGGTTCTGTTAACACTCGCCACTGAGGTGCTGTTAACACTCAGCCCGAAATAAGCAACAGGCAAAGAGTATGTTCAGTTTTAACAAGGGCTTTGGCGAACATGGAAATATATTCCTGCTGCGAGTTTGTTCCAGAAACCTTAAAAATGAAACAGCACTCGCACTGTACTTGCCAATATTTCCACTTTGCTCCTCCTCTAATGCTCCTCCTTTGTGTTTTACACTGTGGACTTCACATGCTCAGACTTGTTTAAAGGGTTTGCTTTATAGGAAAAGTTCTATACTTATTACTGTTTTTTAAAATCTAAATGCAGATACCTCGTTAGCAAATCAGAATATTCATGACTGTTATTGACATAGTTGAATAAAAATGGGAGAAAAAAGGAGAGCTGCATGATGATATTGAATCTGCTCTTATGCCATCATTAGTCAGTTGTCTTGGCACAAAAACACGTTTAGCAGTAGCTTTAAAAGTGCAGATCATTTTTGCTTTTGTGCAGGGCCAGTCTGAGTTTTCCCTTCCTTTTTTTTACTATTAACCCAAATATCTCAGCTAGAATCTTTGTCTAAAAATGTTCCGAGAACGTTCTGCAAAATTCTAGTAGATGTATTCCATCTCACATCATCAGAGACCTCCTGCTCGACCATCTCTGATTTGCTTGAAACTTTTTTTTTAATCATAAACTGTGTAAATTTAAAATGGTAGCTGTGTAATTTTTGCTTTATATATATATCACATACTTTGAGAGATAATTTTAAGCTATGTTTAGATGACAACATCTTAGGAGGTATTAAAGATAAAAGCCCCGTCTGTGAGCACACATTAACCACACAATTACAAAAAAGTGCTTGTCCTATATTGCAGATTCCTAATCAATCGCGTGATGACAAACAACACTGAAAATTTCAGGGTATTATCTTTAATGATTTCAAAGATCTTGTGGTTCAAACATAGCTTTAAATGTCAGCATGTGTAAGTAGAAATTTTCCTAAAGATCTCATGATTAGAGATGGACTGGCCCAGTAGCGTTTTCAGGGAGAATGTTTTTTTTTCTTAGTTCCCAAAATGTCCTTTTAAAAGGTAGGATGAGACATTCTAAAAATATTTGGTGACAACATTATGCCCTGACACTCCTAAAACGTTTTCCAAATGTTACACTGAGAATATCCTTCCTTTGTTATCACATGAAAAGGTGGGAAGTTTTATTGAGACACATTCTATAATCTGTTTCCTCAACACAGCCTTAGAGGTTTGCCGGCAAAATGTTCTACCTTTGTTAATATATCACATTACAGGAACGTGATGAAATGACAAATTATGTCATCTGAGGCCTCAACAAACTCCTAAAAAACACTTTTTGAATGTTAATTTTCTAATTTTCTTTCTTTCTTATCATGTAACACAGTCTGTGGTCCTAAAAACATCCTCAAAATTCCTCTAAATGTTGCAGTTAGTTAACTTTTAATCTCACAGAAACATTGTTTGAAATAATAAATATCTTTAAATTGTTCTTTAGAACTTGTAGGTAATGTTTGCCAATGTTGTGGGAACGTTCCCTGATCGCTAGCTGCTGCCTACAGCAAGGAACCATAACTGTTTCTGTAGAAAATGAGATCCTAAAATTGGCAGTACGTGGCTGTTTTGCATCAGCAGTGCGGCGTTTGATGCTTTCATGGGAACTAACAGGTTCTAGTTCAGGCTATTTAGAGCAGCTGAAGGGACAGCAGTGTCTTACAGCCTGTGTGTGTGTGTGTGCGCGCACGCCTGCGTGTCACATGTTATGGGTGTGTTTCCGTTGCTCGAGGACTTCCAGGGTCCCAGAGATAATGTGGAATTCATGAGCCGCACAGGGGTTCCTTCCTGTCACCTGACTCGGTCCCTTCCTGTTTCCTGCGTCGGACCTCCAAGGAGAAGGGTGAAGCTGGCGGAGGTGATGGAGGAGCGTCGGTGGTCGGTCCAGTCAGGTTTAACGCTGATTAGGATGAAGCTGGCTGCTGAACACAGCTGACAGGACAGTGCCCGAACATTTGAAAAAAATGTAAATGTTGCTGCCCAAATGCTAATGTAGGAGGAAAGTAGAAAATAAAGTGAACAAAGAAATACCGCTGGTAAATGGGGACAAGACAGACGCAAAGGAACAATAAAAGAGGCAGTAAGAGAAAGAAGGGAGGAGAGGGAGAAAGAAAGAGGTGATGGCAGGATCCATATGGGGCCTCTTGGTTTTTGGGCAGCAAAGGGAGACATGCCAGGTAATGGCTTCCAGACACACACGCTCTAATTCGATTTAGAAATCTGACAGCAGACTGAGTGTATATGGATGTGTGTATATACCTGAGGCATTTTCTTTCGCATGCTCGAGAGGTCTGACTTCCTCTGCCCATTGGGAGAGGGGCCGGTTAATCTGTGTGTGTGTGTGCATGCATGTGTGTGTGTGTGTGTGTTGGCGAGCACTAGGGGTTAATGTATGCTTTCAATCACAGCTCTAGTGGGGAGAAATCAGATCCCTGCAGCGTAGCAGAAGTAGATCAGCGCACACACACATGGCATTAGAAAACAAACGTCAGATGAGAAAATCAATACCAGTCGTCTGTCCGTTGGTTAAATATGAAGCAGTTAGCATAGCTTAGCATGACAACCAAAAAAAAGGGGGAAACCGCAATAACAAAATCCCCTCTGATACCACGTTATATTTTGAGGTTCTGGAAGGCAGACCCAGATTGAATTATTTGTTCTAAAACTGATCTGAGTAGAAAGTTCTGCTAAGTTCTGCTCGTGTTTTCCACTGGGAAGTTCTTTACAAGATCCAAGAATGTTTTTCTTAAAGGCACGTTTTCTAATGACACTATTAGATCATTATGCATTAACATTCTTCAAGTGTCCTCTAAATGTTGCATTAAGAACACCCTCCCTTATTGTTTTACAAAAGAACGTTTTCTCCAATGTGTTACCTCAATGACATCCTCAGAACATTGCAGGCAAAATGTTTGACCTCTGGTAATATATCCCAGTACCTCGATAACATTTTTCTAACGTTTTCTTCCTTTGTTGTCATATAATATAATCTGTGATCCTGACAACATCCTCCAAACATCCTCTAAATGTTACAGTTCATGTCTTAACTTTCAGCCTCATAAATGATTAATATCCTTACAACATTCTTTGAACATTTGACTAAAACATTTTCTTTAAAACATTATTAGATCTTTTTGATAATGTTAGCCAGTGGGAACGTTTCCTGCCAACATGGGATTATGTTACCTTTAATCAATCCAAGCAATTCTGTTCCAGTGTTAATGCTAAGCTATCTTAGCCAGCTGCTGGCAGTTAAAATGTTTAACTTTGTTATTTGAAATGATGCATTTCCTTGAAACATTTCTTGGGCATTAGACTGCAACTTTTTCTTTACAGCATTATTACTACTTCTGGCAAGAAAACAAGGTTTTAAGTTCAGCATTTGTTTGAGACCGACCATATACACCTGACCGCTTCCTGCTTTTGTGTGAAAAGGTTAAAAGGGCAGCTAAAAACAAATCAAGCAAAGTAAAGCAATACAGACAAAGATGTGGAAGGAGACAAACAAAGAGGAAAGTGAATGTGAGAAGTAAAATACAGAGGACAAGATGAAAAGAGGAGCTCAGGAAGGGGGATAGATCTGGAGGAGTGGGAGGGAAGCGAGAGGGCAAGATGACTTCACTGGGATCCACCGCCTGCTTTAGATTCCTCCACCCTTACAAACTCTGCAGCTTCCCAGTCAGGTAAATCCCCCAGCTTTCCCCCCCCTATGTGCTGTCACAGCCCTCCCACTCCTGGTGTGTGTGTGTGTGTGTGTGGTGCGTATGTGTGTGTCACCACTTTTCTCTGACATTCCTGTGCAGAGCAGAGAGACGGAGCGCTCGGCTGCAGAGAGACACAACTGCAAATCCAACTCCCTCAAAAGCCAGGATTTTATTCTAACAGAGAATTTCTGTTTTTTCCCTGCAGTTCCCCGTCCAGCATCCATCGGTTTCTCATCGAGCTCCTCACTGATTTGGGAAATCTGCCCGCAAATCAGCTGGGAAGCCTTAAATTTTTTTCACGAGGGATTTCTACAAAAGCATCCTCTTGTATCCAGTCACAACTTCCTCCTGTTCCCTCTTCTCTCCATCTGCTTCCCTGGAGGCAGATTCCAAGCTTGCCAAATTCCAGAGTTTGGGAATACTTTTGTGCTCGGGCCAGGAGAAGCAAAACAGACGAGGACGTAGCGGAGCAAGCAGCACTTAAAGGGGTGAGTTAACCTGAAATTAAAAACTTTTTTTGAGCTCTTGTTTATATATCGTTAAATGCTATTTGCAGAGCAGTGGAAAAAAACATGAATTAAGTAAATGTTTATAGTGAAAGTGCATGAATTGTAACTGTAAAAGTCAGAGCTGCATAATAATGAGCAGCAATACTTAAGAGTGGGTCTACCTTACCTTTACAACATTTCTCAAGCTGACAGCACTCCATTGTTAATGGTACATAAAATAGTACGTGTTGCACAATGTAATGTTGTGTCTCACAGGAGTTTTAGTTGCTTGTTCTGCTGATTCTTTGCTAGATCTCAGGCAAAAAGCAGAGAAATAAAGCATGGAAATTAGCGGGGGTGTAAATCCTCCAGTGCACTTTGAGCTTGAGGACATGATGGGATGACAGAGACAAAAAGAAGAAAATGATGGGAGAAAAGTATGTGCAGGAGACGATGTGGAGTTTCATCCTCTCTCTGGTTTAATCATCAAATAGCAAGGACAACTGCAGGACATACACCAGCATGCTTTATATTCAGAAGTCACATGCTTGAATAAATGCACACAGATGTTGCATGCATGTACGCAAAGAAACAATGTCAAGCTAACTTATGGTCTCCTTCTTCTGCCTGTCACACACACACACACACACTCAGAAGAAAGAGATTTAAACAAACACATCTTTGTTTCATTGCACTCGGCTGTTTAGTTCGCTGCTGGCTCAAGATCACGGTCTTGATCCCAGCGCTGCAATCAATACTCACACACAATCCAGACGCACATTAAGGAAGAACACGTCGACCGACAGATTATATAAAAACACAAAGGAAATGCGTATATGTATATGCAGTCTATAAAGTATGCGCTGCATGTCTTAGTTTAATTACAGAGCAATCATCGAGTTACTGTTCTGTCTCTTACTCATCCACGTTCTCATGTTTGCTTAAACCAGGCAAAATGTCAGCTCATATCATAGTCATTTACGTATATGGTATTTGGAAGACATCCTGATTCCAGAAAGCTTCCTGATGCAACCAGTCGGTGACCTCTGAGCCTTTATAGTAGCTGGGAGTTTGATATTCAAGAATAAAGTGACAGCTGCTGTAAAAGATGGTTGGGGTGTGTTTCCTTCACTTCCCCTCCCTGGCTGATGAATATCCTTCTCATATCCAGAATTCCTCCCTGTTTTCTGCACTGTATTTAATAATCCAACAAATTTATGTCGTATATCGCGACTTCCAAAGTACGCACAAAATGAAGCACATGCAGTGGTTTGATTTTGATGCATGTGAAGCTAGTCATGCAACACAAAATGCAGCACAATATACCTTAATTTGTAATAGCACGAAAGCAGGAGTGTTAATAATAACAATCATATTCACGATGGCTCCATAATATCCAAGTATAAGCTGTGGCAGTGTGCCTGAGTCAATATGCAAAATACCAGGACGCTGAAGCAGCTGAATGGAAGTCAGCCAGCATTCATTTTATTATTTACACCTTCTCTTACAGGTCACAATGTCGTGTGAAAAGGGCCTTTTAGAAAACAGCATGATGAAATGAGTGTGCAGGCCGTAAAACAGTGTTTTTATTTTATGATTAAGTTTCAATTTAAAGCCTGTTAAGAAGAATATGTTGCTTAAATCTGCAGTAAATGATTATGTTCGCAGTGGATCACTTAATTGTGTCTGAAATGAGCCACTTATCGTAGCTAACACATGGATTGTTATTCATTGAGTTCTATAGAAAGTTCATTTCGATGTTGTTTTGGTTTTATGGCTCACAGATTTATAGTTTGCTTCACGCTCATTTGATCCTGTCAGCCTTGTTTCAACACATTAGTTCTCTAAGAAGTTGGTGGAGACCAAAACTGAGATAAAAGGAAAGTTTATCATAAGTTCTACCAGATGGCAAAAAAACATGACCCAAAAAATTGCTAACTTTGCATGAGATTTATAAGCAACTACCTCAAAGCTCTTAAATATTTTCTTTTTTAGATTTTCTAAGTTCGCATCTATTTAAAGTCAGGTCAACTTCTTTCTCCCTTTTTTCAGTTGTTAAACGCGCTTAAGTCTGAACATCAAGCAGTGTGTTCATTGTTCTAAATACATCATGTTGGTGTGTTTCTCTGCAGACCCTGGCTCCTGTAAAGATGGCTGACGTGGTGCAGCCAGATCCCAACAGCCTGCAGATACCGGGTGAGACACACACACACACACACACACACACACACACACACACACACATACATAGACACTCATTAGTTTTCTATTGCAACGCGGTCGAAATGACTCACTTCTCCCTCTTTATCTGTTGGAGTGTGAACACGCTGACCTTTCCATGTCCCTCTCCCACTTGGGAATATTACTCACTTCAGATTCCACTGACATTCCGGTCATTCCAGTTCATTACAATTATCCAATCTCGCATCAAGAGAGCTGCAGGACAAGTGTGTTTACATCCCAACCTACTAATCTCAACTGTGAGAAATTAGATGCTTTCTGCATGTATACGTGTACGTTAGTATCAGCAGCTGATGACAGTCCAATACTGCCTCTTTCCTTATGATAAGAAAGTTTTCCCACAGCTGCGTATCACTCCGAACAGACAGATTTTTTTTGGCAGTTATGTTCATTTTCTATTGGAGTACGTGTGATGTTTTTCTAGTACAGAAACATATTTCAAATGAGATTTTATTAGTTAACCACCACATGTTACTTGTGCTGCATTTATCTTTGTTTTTTCTTATCTCTTCCATGAAATTCCAGGGGAAAATTTATCAACGCCGTCTTCGCCTGCCACGGCGAGAAACGACTGCAGCATCACGCCCCTCACGCCCTCCCCGTCGCCGGTATTTAAGCACACACAGCCACTCACCACAGCCACTCCTACACACCCTTTTCCTCTTTCTACTTATTTTTCTTTATATAGAGCCCTTAAACAAGACCCGTAAAGCCACATCCACTTCTAACTGCTATTAGCGGTTTATAATGACACTTATACTCACAGCTTAAAGTGACGAGTAAACCTAAAACAAGTACCTAATGAAATCTAGAATCTGCGGCAAGGAATTGCATACACGTCGGCACTAATTCTCACAAGTACTGAAGGGAAAAAAAAGAGAAACGGCCTCTGATTTCTAAGCCAACCTGCTAATTCTCTTCTATGCTGTTTCTACTCATAGAAACCAGTTATTACATGAATGCGAGAGAGGTTGGTTTAGATCCCACCCATGCTTCCCTTTACAGACAGAAATGATAGCCTGCATCAGCTTATTCACTCCGCAATGTTTGTCGATGGTCAAAAATGAAAAGATTTACTTCTTTTTGTGCTTTATGCTAACAGGCTAACAACGACAATGCTAAGATGTTAATGTTTAAGGGGTATAATATGTCCCATGTGAATTAACATGCTAATATTTGCTAACTGACAATAAACAAAGAAGAGAAACACTAATTTCTCTGTCCATCTATCTCTTACAGAGGGTGGAGGTCAGACCCAGGATGGCCTGCCCTTTCTCAGTTGTCGTGGCGATAGACTTTGGGACAACCTCCAGCGGCTACGCTTTCAGCTTCACGCAGGACTCCGAAGCCATTCACATGATGAAGTAAGAATCTGTTCTCTTCAACTCTGCTCTGTTATGTTTTTCTCTGTCCTTGACAGCTTTTATTTCCTCCAATCCATGCAGACGTTGGGAGGGAGGCGACCCCGGAGTGGCCAATCAGAAGAGCCCAACATGTCTGCTGCTGACCCCTGAATTGAGGTTCCACAGTTTTGGATTCGCCGCGCGAGACTTCTACCACGACTTAGATCCTGAGGAGGCCCGGCACTGGCTTTACTTTGATAAATTTAAGATGAAGATCCACAGCACAAGCGTAAGAGAGATGACAGAAAAAATAGAGGTGGAAATAGCGACAGTAAAGCTTTAAAGTTTAACTTAATACCAAGCTGAAAAGCAGTGGTTTGCATGTTTTAAATCTGTTGTGTCTGTAAGCACATCTAGTGTTAACATTATGGTGTTCTGACACCCAAGGGTGCACTTCTATATCACTGCAGCAAGGTGAAAAGTAAAATCAATATAATTTAAGAAAGCAAAATTTAACTGATGTTACTAGAAGTTACTCTTAAAGCACCACAAAGAAGAATTCTTCATGCAGTGGAGTTTCAACAGTTGTGGCTGTGTTTGCTGCAGGACCTCACCATGGAGACAGAGCTGGAGGCGGTCAACGGTCGGAGGGTCCGGGCCATCGAGGTGTTTGCTCACGCCCTTCACTTCTTCAGGGAACATGCTCTGAAGGTAATTCCTCGTTCGTTACCACAACCATGATGAGTGTGTTCATACATTCTAGGACTGTCAGTGCAAAGTATGTGAGTGTGAATTTATGTTTGCAATCTAAGGTGATGACATGACTTAAAACTTTAACTCACAGAGTGATTTGCCTCTCCTTTAATAAGTACCATTTGGGGGTATTTTACTTTGCATACTAGCGGGCTATACTCACAGTAACTCAATAGAAGTTGGATTAAATCATGAAAGAAACGCGGTTCAAGCTACATTTGAGAGAAGCCAAACTGAAGCTCTTATGGATTCTGTTTTAGGAGGTGAAAGACCAGTCGTCATCAGTGCTGGAGGGAGAGGAGATCAGATGGGTGATTACCGTCCCTGCTGTGTGGAGACAACCTGCCAAACAGTTCATGAGAGAAGCTGCGTACCTGGTAGGAAAACACATATTGACCAAATAGACACAGCGTTAGAATATTTTTCTTTACAACATTTTTATGCCTTTAGGTTAGAAAAAACTATTTAAAAAAATTAAATATGTTACTCAAGTCTCTGAGGATTAAAATGTACCACATTACAGGATCATACTGTATGCACAGTGGATTTTATTTTGTAGATTCAGACACACTGATAGAATGCTTTTCTTTGTGTACCCTGTGTTTAGGCTAAACTTATATCAATGCATAGCTTTAATCTAAGCTTTTTATGACTTGACTTCTGCACTAGACACTGTCCCATATGCACAGAATCGCTGTACAGGCAGTTTGTCTGTGGTAGAGGAAGATGAAACACAGCGTATAAAGCATGAGATAAAGACTGTCTGATTAATGTTCCCATGGAGGATCACTTACAGCAGACACACACAAATCATAACGCTGCACTTTTGCCTCTTTCCCCTCTGTATACCTTCCCACTGAATACACACACCCCTCCTCTGCGTACTTGTACAATGACTTGTCGGAAGTGTGCGTACATAGACAAGAATGCAGGGGGTCCTATCACAATATACATCAATGAGAACGGACCAACCTGTGCATGTGAGCGTGCGTCTGATTGTGTCATACATACATGCACTAATTCATGGGAAAAACTTGCAACCTTTTACTCTTAATGTCATCTTTTGCCCATTGACTCACACACAATCAACTCACAGATTTAACTGTTAATCTGCCATTCAGTCACAACACGAATTATCGAATGCACTTTTCACATGCACGCTGCTACGAACGTGCACACGCCCTGCGCTGGCTCCCGGCTCGAGGCGTGTGCGCTTCCTGCTGGTGATGATGTCATCAGGACCGAACAATAAGGGAGACCGGCGTACAAACACAGGAAGTGGAGACCAGACCCCCGCCCTGCGACGCACTCACACACACACACACACACACCGCCACAGCAGCTCAACTTTCCTCCCAATACATCAAACCCATACACCTCTCCTCTGCTTTCAAGTCTGCCTTTCACCCCAACAGAGAGAGAATCTTGTGTCATTTTCTTTCCCCCCATCACCACCTTTCACCCTCTGTTTACATTTCTCCATGTGTTTACATTGCACAGCTGTCCTTCAGCATGTGTGTGTGTTACTCCTCTTCTTCTCCTCCTCTTTTTTTTTTTTGTCGACCTCCATTAGTTGCCCTTCATCCAAATGTCATGACGTGTATAATGTCATTTTGTAGTGCTGACGTCTGAGAAGATTCCTAAACATGATCAACAAAACATAAAAACGTAACTCAGTCACCAAGTTTTTTCATTTTCTCTCCATCTTCACTGATCACGACTGAACTACTCATCCCCTATCAGTCAGCAGAGTGAGACTATTTCTTTTTGTGTTTTCCAGGCTGGTCTCGTGTCTCCCGACTGTCCCGAGCAGCTCCTCATCGCTCTCGAACCCGAGGCTGCCTCCATTTATTGCCGCAAGCTCCGCCTCCACCAGGTGATTGACCTGAGCATGCAGCCAATCACGAACGGCCTGGATCCGGACGGGTCCCGACCCTTCGACTCCAGCTTCAGACAAGGTAGAGTCGGTTATGTGTGGGGCTTTTTTTGTTTTGCAGGCTTTGTCATTAGCAGAAGCATGAAACCACGCTGTGTTCCTGGAAACGTTGCTGTTTGATTTCACTTGCGGATTGTGGTTCTTGCAAAAGATGAATCTGTGTGTGTTTGAGAGAAAGAAAGAGAGCACAGAGGGGTAAAGATCCGGCCTTAGATATCGCTCATGGTTTCGCCTCAGATGACTCGGCAGTTGTGTATGTTTGTGGTGTTTGGACAGACCATATGTTTTGTGTAGAGCAGACAGCGAAGCAGGGGGGATAGACGCACGAACAGAAGGTGAAAGAGGAGGAGAGCTGTGTTGAAACCGACCACAGGATTCCCATGAAAAGGGACATTCAGCCTCTCAAGGCACTATTTAGCACATGAGCTTTTTAATTATCTTTACAATGCACCAGAAAAACTTTGCTGAAGCGTTCTGTATCGTTTGGCTTGTATTTTGTGGCAGTGTGGGTATGCTTTTCAACTGAGAATAAACAGTGTTTGACGTAGAGAATGTTCTATATAGGCAATATACAGGAGGCATTTCCAGGGAATAAAATGCTCCCAGGGGATTTTTTTAAAGGACTTTTAGGAAATATGTCATTCTTCAGTAACAGATACAAACTTTGTACTTAAAAACATTTGATAAGAAATTAACTAGAACCATGAATCCTCAGCAGGATTTCTTTTTCAAACAGAAGATCGTCCTTATCACATGTGTTCTTACTACTGGAAATACTCGCACAGGAGGGAAGGCATGATGTACATCAGCATGCACGCTCGCTCGCTGTGAATTCTCCGGATAATTACCTGCTGTCTTCACACATGGGCTCTATCGGACATTACACATGGCTTTGTGCTAGAAAGCTGGCAGGGTGAAGTCCGTTTAATCAGCCCGACTGATCCCGACATTTGCTTTCTTGCATACAGCTCCCTTGGGTAATGTCTTGAAAAGTTCAGGGCTGCAGTGCATCTGTGAATATGGCTTTTGATTCCTAAAGAGCAGAAAGCTTGAGCGGCTCCAGGTAGATTCAGGCACTTAAATTCGTACAGAATCTGAGAGAATGTTGTGCCAAATTTCACTTTGCATTTTTGCACCTCTGTCTGTCTTCTTCCAAAGTACTAAGACTCACAGTATTGCGGTATTTAGAATGAATAATTTCTGATCGTAAACAGTTGCTCAGCTACCCTTAAGCAGACATGCATTATGCTGCAGCTCAGAAAACTAAAATATTGAGCCGAAAGATGCTAAACTTCTGAGGGAAACTGCTTGTTCATCACTACAAATGAGCTATTCCACATTCCACATATCCATTTGATCCATTGTTGGAGTTGTGCAGCTTTAAAGAAAACTTTTAAATAGAAGCAGCAGTTAGGAAAACTACCTCCAGAACTAGCAGAGAAGTGACAACTTGAAAAACATTTTCAACTTGCTAAACAGAAAAGAATGACTTTCATGCCCACAAGTCCGCGGTAAAGCTGCACAGAAACGAAACATGCTCCCAACAGCTAAACTGCAGCAGTGAACAAAAGCAATTTCGGGCCGGGGAAGGGGAGACCGATGCATAATTCAGCGAGTGAAACATGCTGTCCAAAATCCCCTGCAAAGGCCCACTTATACATATGCAGTCAGTGACACACACACACACAAAGAACATTCACACACACTAAACACAGGATATTGTAATTGGAACAAGGTGCAGTGAGACTATGATCTCACCCCCTCCCGGCCTGTCATTCGCCCTCACTCACTTTCTTTTCCCTCCATTCTTCTAGCGTTTTCTCTCCATCTTTTGCTTTTTCTCGCCAGGTCTTTGCAAGGACTCTGCAGACACACAAACACACGTATTTACACACACACACACATTTGGCATCACAGTCGCTTTTTTTTTTTTTTTTACTATCTTTAGCTTTTCTTCCACCTCATTTGGTCTCCAAAGATAGCACTGGGGAGTCATTAACACACACGAGCACACACATACATTTTCTTTTCTGCTGTTTCATGTAAATGGTTTCCAGACTTGCGTTCCATTCATCACCGCCGTACAAACACACACACACAGATGAAATCAAGGCTGTATGATTGTGCTGCTCTTTGTTCGGCTTCATTTGCAGCGCACACCAACACATACATTACCTCCTGCGTCATCCACGGCCCTGAAACAACTGTAACAGCACTTTGCTTTCAAGACAGCGTTGCTCAATAAGTGTGTAATCTTTACAAGTCGGGCTGTTTTCTTTGTTCTCTTTCTACCACAGATTCCGCTGTCTCTCTCTCTCTGTCTTGTACAAATATTTCGTGGTTAGCAGTACTCGTGCGGTTTGAGGGAATCAAGTAAAAACCACTTTTCCTCACACTTCACCAACTAAACCTTTCGCTTAAGGCTTCACACACACACACAATTTTCCCCCTCAGGCATGCCAATTCATCAACAAACAGTGGAGAAATATGGATTTTTATTTATTTTTTTATTCCAACTTCCTACTCTGTTTTGTTTGATTTATAATTACACAGTGCTGAGCCATTATGTCTCATTTCATGCTTTCCCCTCTGCTTTTATGGAGGCATATAAATGTGTCCGCTCTGTCAAACAGGCTGTCGGGTACGTTGTATTTCTGCCAGCTGTGTATGAGCGCGTTCTGTTTTCGTTGGCCTCCGTCCATATTCTTAACCTGCCAGTCGCGCGGGTTTACATGTCAAGAACAAATACAAAGTTGAAATCTGAGAGCGGTCTTCATTTCCAACAAATTGCTCCTGTCATGCAAAAACATTATGACTGTACGTTTTTCTTGTTTTACTTGGATCCAAAGATTTGTTTTCTACCCCGCATAAATGCCATGAACTCTTGGGTTATGCAACTCGCTTAAACCTTATGTGTAGCGTAAATTAAAAGCATTCATCTTCATTAGCTAGAAAGTGAGGATGTTTAGGTTTTCCCTTAACGCACTTTGTATTGGGAATTAATCAAACGCAACTTAAAGTGACTGAAAGTCCAGGGAGAGTGTTGACACAGGTAGACACAAAAAAAAAATGACAGATGGTGAAAGGTGGTGATGACTCTTGGGGCATACAGCTGGAGGGAGTCCACACAAATTCCTGTGTAATTAATTTGTTAAATAAATACCGCAATAAACCTAAAAGCTGAAAAGAAAAATGCCTTAAACCTGCTGTAATATTTTTGCCCCACAGCATTTGTTTTTACAGTTGCTTATTTCGACTTCCAGGCTTTGCAGTATATATAACAGATGAAGTGTAAATAAAAATGGACAAATCCTCCCTCACGTCACCCACAGATTTCTGGGAGACCGGTTTTAGAGCTCAACGTGGTAGCTCCATCAACTGGCCTTTGAGTCACCACACTGCCAATTATGCACAACTTTTAGGACTGATTGCAAATTAAACGGTTGATTTATATGAAAATTCACTCTCTATGTAGTTTTCATCATTGGGGAAATTAGCTACCAGGCTCTAAATGTGTTTAACAAAGAGCTCTATAGAGATTGGCCATTTGGAAAACTATATGTTTGTGTTGGCTTAATTTTTAAAGCCCCAGAGGCTGCTGCCTGATGTAACATTACCATATATGACTAAGATGGATAAAGTATTGTTTCTGGCCACCTGATTAATTTAAAACCCCTCACTTTCCTTTTACCTCTGCTTTTGGTCTCAACCAACTCTTGCAGAGAATATTTGGTTCTTTTGCTTCAAAATGTACCACTAGTCTAGGCTAGTTGTGAACTAGAATAACATGAGTTGTGCTTTTTAGAGATTTTTTCAATTTAGACAGCTGCGACTTAATGAGTCACAATGAGGTAAAATATAACTGTTAAGTTCAGACCTGGAGGTGAGTAACCCTCCGTAACATAAAGACTGCAAGCAGGGTGAACTATCAGCCTGTTGTCAGTCATTTTAAAAGATACTTCTACAAAGCAAAAAGAGGAAAAATGTGACTTTTGGAAAGTTATGTGCTGGCATTAATATGTGACTGTATTTCTGTAAAGTGCATCCAGGCTGTTGTTTGCCAAGAAATAGTTCCTGTAAGTAGCTCAACCACAAAGTGACAATTTTTACATTGCAGTTTTTGTGATTTTAACTAGTAAAACATATACATCTTTTGATCTTTGGAGATAAAGATAGGTGCACTAATCTAATTGTAGATCAGTTTTTTTAAGTAGGGCGCTCCACCATACTGAAGTCATGAGTTTTGTATCAATCTTATCACTCTGAAACATAAGGAGTGTCGAGCTGTCGAGTAAAAGTGGACGATTTCTTCCCCTAAACTTGGTGAAGAACATCACCTTTTTTCTCGTCTGAATAGAACAAGAAAGAACAGTCTGGGGAATCAAAGCGTTGTCGTTAACCTCACTGGAATTACATCTTGTAAATGTAAATCATGTTGTGTGTGCGTTGCAGCGAGGGAGCAGCTGAGGCGATCGAGGCACAGCAGGACCTTCCTGGTGGAGAGTGGAACTGGAGAGCTGTGGTCAGAGCTGCAGACCGGTGAGGCCGTGTGTGTGTGTGTGTGTGTGTGTGTGTGTGTGTGAGTGTGAGACAGACAGACCCCACATGTCGGTAAAATTGATGATTTTGACCTCTAACCTCAGCACACTGACTATGAGGAGCAGACCCGCCTCCCCTAATGTGGGAGGCTACACTTAACCACTACCTTCTAACATGTCCTGTCTTTTTTCCTCTTCAATTCACAGTTTTCTTTTTGTAGTTCAGCATGGCAACAGTTCTACACACATATCTAAAACACCTGTTATATTTGTCCCGTGGAACCACTAGCTGTTGATGTAACTGTTGAGTTAGCAGCTAATTAGCTCCCTTCATATTTCACGGTTATTCCATTTATTAGAATCTGAGAGTGGAGCCTGCTGTGGAATAATTACAGACATCTACAGTGTTTAGTTAAAGCCACTTGATGTATTAAAAAAAGCTGTTACACAGTGATTGATTACATTTGCATTCAAAGTGTATATTCATAAGGTCAAAGTGAGTTGCAGAAGAATATTACCATTTCATTCACACTTTAAAATAATAACTGAATCGCAGAATTTACTTTTAGAGTTTGAGACAGAAGTCAGGTAATATGTTGCTCCACCTCAACCTGCATAAGATTTGTTATTTGGGATACAAAATCAAGCTCTGTAAAATATTTCTGGCAGAATTTTAAGATTTTCAGATGTTTTTAGACCTGCAAATTCTTGTATTTTCATTCTTTTACAAAAAATGTCTTACCTGGGAAGCTTTTTTAAGTGTCCAGTATCTCCAGAATTATAATTCAAAAGCCATGACATTCAGTAAGGACACAGACAAACTTGTTTCCAGCAGATCCACTTGCTCAAATGACTTTTAAAGAAGTGCTGTCCTTGAAAACAGAAAAAGTTGGGTGGTTTTAGGGCCGCAGAAAGTTTGTCAGTAAATATATGTATGAAGTATTCATATTTCCTACTAAAAATACAGTCTTTGGTTGACATTTCACCAACTTTTGAGGCCTCTAACATGAGAAGAATTTGATGTATAGCAAATACGGCAAGCCAAGGTTCCAGTTTTTTGCTATTTTGAAACAAAACTGGTGTACACAGGCGTCCGAACATTGTCATTATTTGTGCAATTTTCAACCATATTTGATGGTGTTTTGCAGCAGAAGTAGTTTGCTCAGCTCTCAAGAAGGTTGAAAGCTCCAACAACAAAGCGCACCTTGATTTAAGATTACGACCACTTTCACACTCAACAGGAGCTCTGATTGGCCTGACGCAACCGCAACCGCAAAATTAACAACCCAGAGTGTGAAGCTGCGCCTGGAATGATAAAACACCCCACTCAGGGAGAATTAAAAGTCGCCCATTTTGGTGGTTTCACACACAGCCACGTCTTTGTGTTGAGCCATGACAACAATCTGAGGAGCCACGTGGCCCCGCTGACCCTTTCTGCTCCCTTTCCTGTCCACCGCACACACAGGAAGGACCCACCCATGGGACTCTCTGCCCCTGCACTGTAAATATACCCAAGGAGTAGAAACCCGCTTTTCATCTTCCTCTCTTGCATTTTTCTTCTTTCATTCCTCTTTGCATTTCTGCTCATTCCTATTCCTTGCATTCCGTTCTCTTCCTCACTCGGTGCTACTACTTCTTACTCTCTGGTGTTTGGGGTGTGGTCAGCTGAGACCAGGGCAGCTACACCAAAACCAGCTCTTATCGCCGAGTGGATCGTAAACACGCGCACTCGCAGGGGGAGAGCAGCGATCACAGATGACTGAAGGCTGTTTATGTTTCAGGGGCTGCTGGTTGAAGAGTTTCAGAGGGAAACTGCAAACACACACACACACACACACACACACACATTCATGCTGGAAACAAGACATTTAGACATTCCACGTAAATGAAGACACATTATCGTCCACAATTTCCTTCTACAAATTACGAAGAAACACCCTGATCTTACTGCTCCTGAGATATTTCCTGGCTCAGTGAATGAAAATGAAAAGTGTTCCCAGCATGAACTGGTGTTTCTGCTCTTTCTGTAGGTGACAGGTATGTGGTTGCAGACTGTGGAGGAGGAACAGTTGACCTGACAGTCCATCAGATCGAGCAGCCTCAGGGGACACTTAAGGAGCTCTACAAGGCTTCAGGTACTCTCTTTTGCCATCCACACAATAACAAACTAATTTCCTTCAGCTACCAAAGCTGTGGTTTTCCTCCCAGGCGGGCCCTATGGCGCTGTCGGTGTTGACCTGGCCTTCGAAGCCATGTTGTGCCAGATCTTCGGCGAGGACTTCATCCAGAGCTTCAAAGCCAAGCGGCCGGCTGCCTGGGTGGACCTCACCATCGCGTTCGAGGCGAGGAAACGGACGGCGTCGCCTGGCAGGGCCAACGCCCTCAACATCTCCCTGCCCTTCTCTTTTATCGACTACTACAAGAGGCACAGAGGGCAGAGTGTGGAGGCCGCCCTGAGGAGGAGCAAGTGAGTGCGTGATCGGTGACCAGTGCGTGTGAGCAGGCTGACCGATTTGGTTTTTATCTGGAACAGTCAAGATGCAACTTCTCTGCTCTGTGTGTGTCAGCATGAACATCGTGAAGTGGTCGTCCCAGGGGATGCTGCGGCTCACGCAGGAAGCCATGAACGAGCTCTTCCAGCCCACCATCATCAATATCGTCAAACACATTGGTGAGAAATAGAAAGACAGATGACAACACACAGCATTAAGAAAATAGAAGATGTGGCTTTAAAATGGCAAGACAAGGCTGATGTACAGCGCCTATAGAAAGTATTCACCCACATTAGACGTTTTCTCCTTTCATTGCTTTTCAAAATTGAACCACGGTCAAAATAATTCAGTTCTTTTGAAAGGAATTGACTGAAAAAGGCAGATTTCTACAAAGTAATTCCAATTAATAAAAATACAAAACATAAAATAATTGATTGCTTAAGTATTCGCCCCCTTTAAGTTGGTATTTAGTAGATAAACCTTTGGCAGCAGTTCCAGCACTGAGTGTGTGTGAATAGGTCTCACTCACACATCTGGACACTCCAATGTTACCTCATTCTTCTCTGCAAAGCTGCTCCAACTCTGTCAGATTACACGATTATGAGTGAACAGCTTCATTGTTGTTTGCACAGTTTCTGCCATCTTAGCCTCTGAAGCTTCTAACTCCCTCAGAGGAGTTATAGGTGTCTTGGTGGCCTCCCTCACTCGTCTCTTTCCTGCAGATTCACATGTGCCACATTCCTTGTATTTCTTAATGATGGATTTAACTGGAGGGGATATGCAGTAACTTTTCTTGTATCCATCCCCTGACTTACAGAGTTTGCTTGAAGTGTTCTTTTATCTTCATGGTATAGTTATAGTGAGAAGTACTGATTGATCAGTGGCTGGACCTTCCACATACAGGTGTCTTTATACTACAATCACTTGAGACACATTCACTGCACTCAGATGGCCTCCATTTCTCTAACTCTGTGACTTCTAGCACCAGTTGGTTACACCTGTGTTCATCAATAAAAGGAACTTAGCACTCTTAAAGCAGCACTATGTAGTTTATATAATGTATATTTGGCATCTTACAGCCTTAAAAAAGGTGTTATTGCTAACTTCTTAGCAAACGATTGCTTATTAACATTTACGGAATTCACTCTTAGCTCTAGTTTGGTCATCGTTACATAGCTGTTAGTTTATTATGTTCAGCTGCTGGTCGCTAACTGTGGCTGTCTGCAGTTTGGTGCTGGCCAGGTGTTTTCCCACCCAAGATGTCTGCCTGTTTCCGCTTGTTATCAGTGAACCAAAACAGTAACATTGTGTGCAGTCGAACCAAAACAAAAAGCTCAAAAGTTTAGAGTCGGATGATAAATTGCCCTGTGGTTTAATCAGTGTGAACACACATAGTAATTTGAGCCATTGTTGATTTGTGCGACTTTAAATTCCCAAGATGGGACCTTGGCTTTCGACTTTCCCACGCTGCTCGAACTTTTGACCTTCCAAAAGTGATCAGCTGCCAAAGCCACAAAATGAATTAGTTCTTTGTGCTGCTTAGATCACACGTCCTAGTCTGCTACTGCTAACGGACAAAAAAAAAAAAAAACAGGGACAAAAACACAGCTACAAACTGCAGCTCAAACCAAACAAAACAAACCTCAGGCATAATGGCTTCCTTCGTCTCCTCGTTCGAGATGATGGTGACCTTGTTTTTTTTTCAGGCATGTCAAGATAGAACTAAGGCAGAAAATGTGTCTGTTTTGAATCAGCCACATTCCAGCGGTACATTAAAAACAAGGGGACTGGTTTTCTAGTGAGCACAAAAACGCTTAGAGACCAAAATAAAGCGGTTTGTGTCTTTTCAATAGAAGGAACAGATGGAAAGGAGGCAGAAATCAATAGCCACCAGTGAAAAACACTTTTTCTTTTTGTGGCATCTTTTAAAAATCGTTCCTTATTTTCTGACAGAGGAGCTGATGGCGAAGCCGGAGGTGCGCGGTGTGCGTTTTCTCTTCCTGGTTGGTGGTTTCGCAGAGTCGCCCATGTTGCAGAAAGCAGTCCAGAAGGCTCTGGGGAGGACGTGCCGCATCATCATCCCCCATGATGTCGGTCTGACCATACTGAAGGGCGCCGTGCTCTTCGGGCTGGATCCCACTGTGGTGAGGACTCAGGAGAACCAGGTAGTGTCAAAGCAGAGCTCTGACTCGTGAGCTAACACTCTTTATCTCGTAGGTCCGAGTGCGTCGATGCCCTTTGACCTACGGCGTCGGCGTCCTGAACCGCTTCGTGGAGGGACGCCACCCTCGGGACAAACTCCTCATGAAGGACGGACGCGAGTGGTGCACCGACATCCTCGACCGCTTCGTCTCAGTCGACCAGTCGGTGGCTCTGGGGGAGGTGGTGAGGCGGAGCTACACGCCCGCTCGCCTGGGCCAGCGCAAGATCATCATCAACATCTACTGCAGCGCCACCGACGACATCACGTACATCTCCGACCCCGGCGTCAGGAAGTGCGGCACGATAACTTTAGACCTACCGGAGCCGTTGCCGCTGCCGGGAGCGGTGGGAGGAGCAGGAGCAGGAGGAGCTGGACCGGAGAGGAGGGAGATCAGGGCGACCATGCAGTTCGGAGACACGGAGATCAAAGTCACTGCTGTTGACGTCATGTCTAACCGCTCCGTCCGGGCCTCCATAGACTTCCTGTCCAACTGAGGAGGAGCAGGACGTGGAGATTTGAAAACACACATAACTGATTCCAGGGATGATAATTTTAGAAAAAGCGGTACTTTGGGAGTGGGCGACATGTTTTTGTTTTTTTTCAGAGGGAGCATTGGATTCTTAGAAAAAACTCCCCTAATTCAGACTTTCCTGCTTTGCATTCACTCATTAGAACACGTATTAAATCCCCCCATCCTTCACAAACACATCCTCCTCAACAAATGCCTGAGCTGAAGGGCAGAGTACCCTCTGTGCACAAAAAAGAAGAAATTAATTCATGTGCCTCCTGGCTTCAGTGGAGAGTTTGTCATGTCACACCATATAATCCTGTCACCGGCATTTCCTGCCCAGAAAAGTCAGAGAAACACTCTGTGAAGCCGAATGCAAGCTGGGGGCTGAGTACAAATCCCTGCTGCAACACTCCAAACCTTCTCAGAATTCAACCTCACTAAGGAGTATGTCGACTGTTACCGAGGGTTTATGACCCAGACAGACTCTTCCTAACACAGTATACTACCTAGAGTGACACTCACTCATGTTAACTGTTAAATATAAAGACTGTTGTCTCATATAATAAGTGATACCTCAATTAAATCCTGTCTTCACACCTACGATATTGATGTTACTACCGGGACAACCGCTTTGTTTCTCTGTCATGTTAGTGCTCCACTTAGTGGCGAAAATGCTGGACTGCAAGGATTCAACATTTCTCAAGATAAATCAGAAAACATCTAAGGGTCGTATACTAGAAAGTACTGTGTTGTTATACCAGCGTGAGCCTTAAAAAGTCGTGTTTCCACATTTGTGTTATCCTTCATGGATGAGGTTCGTCATCTTCAGTCCAAGTCTGTTTCAACTGTGTAAAAGTTATGTTTCAAAACATTTAAAATGTTTCAAAACCTGCTTTAAAAAAAATATTAAAGCTGCATAATTTGGTGAAGAATCTACAAACTGGATATAACAATTTTGAATTGTGTCTTTTGGACGTCTTACAAATCTAAATCCAGTCGCCTTTTGCTCTGTTTTTGGTCTCCACCAGCCACTGAGGGAAATATCTGGCTCTTTAGCTGCTAAATGCTCCACTTTGTCAACAGCTCGGTTGCTTTGTTGATTTGCTGGATAGGTATTGTACGGTGGAGTGTTTTATAACACCACAGAGCAAGATGGTGAGTCTGCAGGCAAAAATAACAAGCTATAGGGTCGCAAAAACCCCACAAACCTGAGGTGGAACTGGTGGCGGTGCTCTGTAGGTTTCCTCACTAATTTACAACTATTTGAAAGTGCAGCTTTAACACGAGTTCCTGTAGAAAGAAAAACTCTTTGGTTGGAGGTGTCAGCTCCCATTACTACAGATGTCTATTTTTAATGTGTATTCTGTAATAAAGTGTACCCATGTTAAAGTATATAGAAACAAGACTGATGAACCACTGTAAGGTCCAGTGTGAAGGATTTAGTGGCATCTAGTGGTGAAGTTGCAGATTGCAAGCAACTGAATTGTCCACTCGCAATTTCCATATTCACATTCAGCCAAAGAGAACCTACATTTGCCCCAAACTGTCCCCCTCTGTAGAGCCAGTGATTGGTTTGTCTGCTTGAGGCTTTTGTAGAAACATGGCCGCTCTGTTAATATAAAGGACTCATTCTAACAAGATTCATGTTCCCAGGTGATAAGACACTCATTAGAATAAAATCATGAATACATTTCTAAATCCTTCACACTGGTCCTTTAATCTTGTTTGTTTCGACCTCATGTCTAGAACATTGTGTCCTGTGCAGGTTGGTAAAGGGATAAAACTAAGCCTTGTTCGTACATTTTTCAAACAGCTGATGTCTCACTTTAAACACCTGCAGTCCACCTGCTATAATTACTGACACACAATGAGGAAGAAGAGTCAACAGAATGATTTCAGCTGTGAATTTATTGATAAGAATGGTCCAATAAATAGTTTCACACAGCACGAGCAACACTCTTTCAGATATGCTCAACATCCTATCAGTGCTTTGCTTCCCATGTTGCACATCAGTTTGTCACGTAACACAAAACCAGATTATAGAAGTTATGGAACGACTCCTTCAGGTTGGAAGGAGAAGCGCTGACCTGAAGGGGACAGGAGTGTGTTTGTTTCCAAACTGAGGGGGAACTGCTGTCGTTCGGCTTCAATTTCAGTAAAACAGCTACAGGTGGAAACAGTGCTCGAAATGTTAAACGGGTCAATGATTCAGTAAGAAAAACGGAGAAAAACAAAGAAAAAATGTTGACAAAGTCCAAACAATCAGTCTTGAAATTGCCTCTTTTCCCCCTTTAGTTTCCTGTCATTTGCCATGTGTCTACGACTGCTTACAACACCTCATTTTATGGAGAATTCAAATCCAACTACAGATCCGTCATGTCAAGCTGCATTCAGCAAGAATGCAACCTGACGACCTTCTGTCTGCACTTGGATTTTACTGCCTCTATAAAATGAGGTTTTGTTCTTGCTTTCCCTTAGTGAGCATGGGGTCTCCCACGGCCTCGGCCCCGGCCGCCACCTGGAGGTCCGTCCATGGAGCTGCGAGGGTTCTTGATGGTCTCGTCGACCGACAGGATGAGACAAGCTGCCTCTGACGCTGCCGTCAGGGCGTTGATCCGCACGATGGAAGGCTCCCAGACGCAGGCGGTGAAGTTGTCTGCGATGTCCTCGTTGTTGATGTCCACGCCGTACCACATGCCGCCCTGAGATCAGAGGTGAAGCACACAGAGTCAGCATCATGTCCGGAGACCCTCATGGTGAAGGTTTTACTCAGCAGATTGTGTGAGATTAGAAAGTGTGTGTTTTTTTTACCTGTGCGTGTTTGGCGCGCAGTTTGTTCAGGATGTTGGTGGCGTCAAAGCCGGCATTGTCGCACAGCTGCCTGGGGATGACCTCCAGGGCCTTGGCGTAAGCTCCGATCAGCAGCTGCTGTTTTCCTGGGATGGTTCTGGAGTAATCCCGCAGGTACTTGGACAGCTCCATCTCTATGGCTCCTCCACCCGCCACAATGGAGTCATTCTGGAAATGAGTTGATATATTTACACCTTATTGCAGACAGATGGGCCAACAAATAATACAGACACTGGGTGTTGAGAGGGTCCAGATCACTATTGTGCACCTGAAAATGTATACTACACTATACATCAGGGACAAATCTGAGCCAAACTGTCAGATTTAGAAAATACATCAAGAGTCTCTGAGAGATTTTACTCATTTAAAGTCCCACTAGAAATAAACCTTAAAATTTAGTGTGCAGAAAAACCTGCAGCTACTTAACACACAGACTGTTTTTTCAGACTCTAGATGCTGACAACAAGTCACATCGGTGGAAATACTCATATTATGCGTTGTACTGAGCTTGACCACTTTATCCTCATATCACTGACCTTGATGGCTCTGCGCACGATCATGATGGCGTCATGCAGCGACCGCTCTGTTTCCTCTGTGAACTGCTCTGCTCCGCCCCTCAGGATGATGGTACATGTCTTGGCCTTCGGGCAGCCCTTAAAGAAGTTATAGCTACAGGGAGAAACAAAAGTCAGGATTTTAGAATTGTGGAAAACACCGGCAGGTTCTTGTGAAGGCCAAAGTAATATTGAACTGTAGGAAATCTGATTTCAGGCTGTCTTTTCAGGACACCTTGTTTCGAGGACTAAAAGGCTCCATTTCTTTTTTTTTTTTATCATGAGTGCTACTGATACACATAATAGAAGTTAGCACTGTCTTTGCTCTGCCTCAGAACATCAGCATATTTTCATTTCAGCCATTAGTTTGTTCATTTGACTGTTATTTGTCGTTGCCTTTTATTCTTGCTTCTTTAAGTCTTGCTGCAGAGTGAATTTCCCCTTGTGCTCCAATAAAGATAACGTTGAGTCTCAATATGTACAATACTGAAACAAATATGTACAAATACCAATAAATATAATCCACGACATCCCCGAAAGGGTTTTTAACCAGAAAAGGTTGATACAAGTCAAGATAAATAAAGTACCAAAACATTTTGTTTGTATTCTCTCAAGCGGACTGACAATGTAGGAAACGTGCATCTACGAGTGAACTCATCTCTTACCGCTCTCCTCCGACCTGAACCTCTTCAAACAGTTCACACTGTCCCAGGACATCGTCCGTCATGGCTCCTACGGAGGTCTGGATGGAGCCTCCACAGGCCTGGTGGTTACATCACACACACTCAGTCAGCAAGTTCTCAAGCTTTTAGCTGCTGTTATATCAGTCGACAAATCTGTGTTTGTAGCATCCAAGTCAACTGCAGCAAGAACTCATTTTTATAAGATAGAAATAAATTACGCTTGTATTTGTGCATAAAATCTAAATCACAGTAAAGTAAAGAAACAGGAAAAATCTGCCAAATTGTTTTAATCACTCTTATCCTCTTCTTGATGAATAAAATCACAAATCACTTCCTATCTTAGAATCATTGTCTGTCTCACCATCATGGTCCTCCTCAGATCCTCCTCCTGAACCCTTCCAGCACAGAACAGGTCTCTGTCAGCAAAGTACTGCGTGGCCACGTCTCCGATGGGCAGCTTGGACAGAACCACCTTGGCCCCTGACTGATAGATCTTCTCCAGTTTGTCGTACAGGATGTTCCACTCTGCATCTACAATGGCCTGGTAGTCCTGCAGAAGAGGTGGAAGAAATAAAGTTAACAGGGAGCAAGAAAAAGAGACGCAGACATAAATGTTAAGGTTGATGTGGTTCCTTCGTACCTCCACAGATTTCACGCGGACCTCAGCGTTGTCCTTCTCAGCCTTCAGCTCCAGCTCCACGTTGAGCAAAGCGATCTTTGGATTCTCGTAGCGTTTGGGCTGCATCTCAAACCCGGCGTAGGAGAAAGTCTTCTTGAACGCAACTCCAGAGATCAACTGGGAATCCTGTCAAGACGGAGGACAAAACATTTGAAATAGATGAATGTTTGGTCTAGTAGGGAGAGGAAAGATGGCTCAGAATTGATTTTTGAAGTTTCTCTGAGTGCTGAACTCCAGACACCAACCTCGAGGGCTCCTCCCTGCACCTTCTTGATGCCGATCATCTTCAGAGACAGCAGCTCGTCCAGAGACATGACAGCGTCCACCACCATTTTGGAGAAGAAATCCTTCTGACCAGCAATCAGCTTTGAGTTCAGGGCTGTGGCTGCACACTTTTCCAGCAGCTGCCTCTGCTCTCTGACAGGACACAGAGCGAAAAATACAACTTCACTGTGCTGATCACAGGACAGATCAAATCTTAAATGCTTGTAATCTGTCACAGAGAAAGTGAGCGCTTACTGCCTGTCGTCTTTTTTCACTGAGACAGAGATGTCCCTGATCTTGTTGACAGCGAGGTTGGTGGCTGTGCGGAACGCTCTGATGATGGTCTGAGGGTGGAGACCCTCCTCCACGTACGGCTTCAGCTGCTTCAGGAACTCAGCTGCCAGGAGGGTGACGGAGGTGGTGCCATCGCCAACCTGAAGAAGGAAAGAAAGGTGGTGTCAGTTTGAAATTTGAGACACATTTCAGTCGTCCACTCAGAAAAGGCCTCCAACACATTCATCTCACCTCAGCATCCTGGGAGCGAGCGATGTCCACCAGAGTCTTGGCTGCAGGGTGAACCACATCCAGCAGCTTCAGGATGGTGGCTCCATCATTGGAGATTGTGGCCTTACCTGGAAAACAAACATTTTCATTAACGTGCTCAAGACTAACCTGCAACAAATTCCTTCTTTTAACTTTATCCCATCTGTCTCCTCACCTCTGCCGTCCACCATCAGCTTGTCCATCCCTCTGGGCCCCAGGGTGGTCCTGACAGCCTCAGCAATCACCTGCACAAGAAAACACAACAGGTACATTTAGAGGCATCGAAAACAGGTTTAATTGAACAGATGCCACATACAGGAAATACAAACTACAGAGAGTAGAGCTAGTTTTCTGACCTGGCAGGCATTGATGTTGCTGATGAGCTGGGGGATGCCCTGAGACGTGTCAGTCCCCTCCTTCAGCAGGATAACCGGTGTGGGCTGAAAGCAGGAGAAAGTGAGTAATTAATAATAATAAACTTTATTTACATAGCACTATTCATAACAGTGACAAAGCACACAACAGAAGCACAAATGATCAAAAAGATTAGTGAAAGTAGAGACCATTAAAGCAGCCAGAGAACATAAAAACAAAAAACAAAAAAAGGTCATAGGAACAATCAGTCCAATCAAGGCTCATTCTCTGATCTGAGACACCGCCCTAAACTTAAGGGGCTAAAAGATCCTTAAAGCAATTTAGAGCAAGATTGTTTAATGCTTTAAAAGTGACAAGGGGAAGTTTAAAGCCAACGTGGAGCTTTACAGGTAGCCAGTGTAAACTGGCAAGTGCTAGAATTATGTGATTATTATTCCTTTGTGCCAGAGAAGATCTGTATGCTGCACCTCTGAACAAGGACATAAAAAACTAAATGTCACACCATTGTAGCCACAGTCTGCATCTTCATGAATATTAGACAACGTAGACTAAGTGTAGGATGGGTGCCTATGACGATGTTGGATGGTGTTCATACATAAAAACTATGACTGTGCAATAACTCAATAATATTATACATATAACAGTGTACTAACAGCATCTCTCACACTCTACAACCAAACATGGGAGGAGACTGAGGCTGTAGGCTGTGATGCTTCATTACTCATCAAACATGCTGCTGTGTCACTGTCAAAACCTGGATGTCTGTTTGCAACTCACAAATTATTACCATTATTAGCGTTCAGATTTTTGCAGATGACAGTGCTGCTAAACCTGGTTTTATGTCTTAGCAGTCTGTTTAGATTAGCTTCTTTGCAGAACAGACAACTGAATGCTTCCTGTGCAGTCGTACAAAGAAGCTAAACACACTGATGCTAGCTGGACTACAATATGGCGAACAAAACATTAACAGACGATTTTAAAATTGCGTGGACCTAAAAAGCTAAAAGCTATCCTCGTATGCTTGTCATTCTGTAGCCAACCGAGCCCAGTGTTTCTTTTATCACCCGTTATTGCTACCATGCTAACTAGCATCACCGTTAGCATCGTATACGCCCATTGATTTTGAGCAGCCATACGATGCTAACGGTCTGGCTAACAAATAAATCTTTTAAAAATCATCTCCTCAAAATAACTGCTTTTAAACACAGCCAGCAGTCTGTCCTCTGAGCTAACGTTACTCTCGGTGCTACTGGCGGCTGATAAACTGAAGGATGGACCCGGATTATTGTCCAGAGTTTGGGGATAAAGGCTAACTGACTCACCATCATCTTTGCAGTTCCTTCGAGAAGCTTTCCGCCGGCATCCAATCCCACAATGCTTTTCGACAGCCGGAGCTGCTCGGGGTACGTTCAAGAACAGCCGCCATATTTTGTCAACCGTTTGAAATACACACATTTTCTGTAATAAAACACGACCTAGTTGATGTTGTAATTGTTAATTAACTTGTAGGTATTCAATATTAAGTAAACAAATAATAAAATAACCAATCGTTCGAAAATCAATGGGGATAAATTGCGTAAAATATTCATTGACCCATCAAAGCATGACACAATTAAGAACATACTCTTCATATTTTGTATAATATTTCAATTTGTTTAAATTATTAAAGAAAATAAACAGAAAAAATCTCTACATAGATATAAATTACACCCATTGGCAGCGTGTTCCTGAGAGTTTTGTGTAGTTTTCTGTACTTCTCTATATTTTTCCCAGTCTAATAACAACTAACTGTGCAGTACTTCATGCACAGAAAAGATTTGTGCAATGTACAGACACAAATGCTTATTTCAAAAAATATATTGCATATATTCCTGACGGTTCCATGTGTTTATACTGATATTTTTCTTCGTATTATGTTAGAATTTTAGGATTTTTTATTGAAGCATTTCCCAAAACATTGAATAAAAAGAATATAATTGTTCTTGAACGCAGCTTTTGTGACGTCTCGAAGCGCCGCTAAATTCAGGCCTCTGATTGGCTTGTGGGTCTCAGCCTGGCTTGCATTTGATATGTACATCAGGATGGGTAGTGCGGGCGGTGCTGTTGGTTCGTTGTGTGTTCCACAGCGCAGACTCCGCCTGGCGGGACAATCTGTACAACAAAACACGCGCGCACACGGTGTTCCCCAGAATTCGCGCGGAGTTTGGAAAGTGTACACACAGCGGTGGCGGGAGAGAGCAGGACGGATATTAACCAACGTTTAAATACTTTAAATAGCGTCGAAACAAAGGAAGATACGTAGGAATAGGTTTGGAATTGTTTGTATTTTCTGGAGGAAAGCGCAAAGATGGGGGACTTCGGAGTTTATGCGGTTTTTGGGGTGAACGGTCCGCCTCAGAAGCTGCTGAGGTAAGACATTTCTAAGGTTTTTAACCGCTAAATTACGTTTGCTAGCTATTAAATTCGTGTTTATGATTTTGAGCGTGTACTTGAACAACAGCTCTGTTGATTAAAATGCGTTTTTGTCTGGAGTGTTCTCCATTAGCTCAACTTTTATTGCTCCTCATTGGCGCCGTTTGAAAGTAGCCGTGTTTACAGACACGGAGAAACACTCTGTTCCTGTAAAACGCGTGCTAGCGAATATATTTATTCTATTCTTGTTTTTCCTGGACGTTAAAAGATGATTTTCTTATTATTTCTTTGTGTTTTGCCGTGTCAGTGCTCAAGGGTCGTGCAGGGTGGCTGTTGCAGTTCCTTCGACTGTCCGCCAGGTGGTGCTGTTCAGCAGCGGCCCGTGGGGGGACAGAGTCTGCGTCAACGCGGAGCTCAACGACGCTGATCGGATCCCCATCACCATCGGAAAACTGACTCCTTACAACAAGTAGGTTCACTCCGACTCACAGAACACAGTGGGAACCTCTCTGTCCCCCGGATTAGACACTGAGATGATATTTCTGCATTCAGAAATAAGAATAATCTGTATTTATAGAGCTCTTTTCAAGCCAGATAATTAAAGACAGATGAAAACACAGTTCAATGCAGTGCTGGAAAAGGTAAAAACTTGAAAGAAATAAAAGGTAGTTCAAAGATTAAAGTCAGGAAGGTTCTCAAATAAAAGTATGTTTTAGGCAGGGATTTAAAACAATGTGGCTCCTACTAGAAAGAAGAAGTTTGGGGACCCTTTGTGAACTGTGTGAAATATGTGGATTTAACAGAGAATCATCACAAAGAACTTTGTGTTGCAGCTGTTGCATTTTCCTATTGAGGCATTATTAATTTATAAACATGCTGCTTGTTTTTTTTAAATTGTGCATTCTATTTATTATTGGTTTTTAGGTTCTAGATTTTAGATATCTACTGCAAATCTTTATTTTTTCTGAACGCTGCTGGACTTGGGTCACTGATTTTATTCCATTATGATTCTTAGCATGTTGATTAACAACAAACTAAACTGAGCTCAACTTAATTATGTGTAATTTGTAAGGAATAAGACGAGAAGACTTACTTAAGACAACGAATGTGTTTTACCATCCGTTAGTTATTAGGAGAAGTTTATTGTTCTTTTCAGTATTTCTGTCATTTATTTGATCATGTAAAAATAAATGTTCTCCTTTTTTTGGTGTTCATTCAAATTTCTGCCATAAATTTGTATCCTGGTACAGCGATCCAAGACAAGCATGTAAAACGCTGTAAAATACACACACAAAAAAAGAATTTAAGTGACTCTGCCGACCTGATATTTGCTGGACAGATTGTTCCAGAGCCTCGGGGCCTGGACTGCAAATGCTTGCTCCATTTTGCTTTGTCCAGCTTGGCTAGTGGAACAGACAACAGACCTCTTTCGTGGTCCATAGCGGTTCATACAGTACCAAGAGGTCAGAAATGTGACTGTGCTGTTTAGTGCAGTGCTGAGTATTCTGATTAACAGGTAGCATGACGATGATGTCCGCTCTGTTTCTCCTCCAGGTGTCTGTCCTGGGAGCAGTGGGAAGAGGAGACGTGGACGGACAGCGTCACACTGAATGTCTCTCTGGAGGGATTGAACCTGGTAAATATCAAACAATCCTGAAGTTTTTCTTCTGACTAATACTTTGACTTCTGGCTTAAGGACATTCTGAGGAAACCCTGACAGTGAATTCTTGAGTGTTCCAGCTTATAGCCAAGCTACCGAGCAGCTAATGTAGAGGTACAGTGTTCGACTGCATGATAAAAAAACAAGCACTGGGATATTTAGTTTTTCAACAGAGGACTTCAGTAGCTTCATGGAACAAATTATTCATTCTACAGTGACTGGGGTGATTTTTGTAGCGGACTGCATCTGCATAGAAAATGGAAATTAATGTTTAAAATCTGTCAAAACAACTGCGGTGCCATCCAGAATAGTCTTTTTGCTTTGATGACATCCAGATCTGACTGTGAGCTCATCATACAGAGCTTTGTGGTGGTGATTTAAGTGATCATTGACAACTATTGCAAGAGTCTTCTGACAGAGTTCCTGTTTTTAGTGAACACTGTTGTTTCTGTAACTGAAATATTTCTATACAACTGATGTTGCATCATTTTGTTTGCAACCAAATCCTCCTTTTCAGTCTCCAGTTTCTTGCTCATTTTGCTGTGCACATGCAGAACCGGCTTGTCAACAAGCTGTTTTGCAACTAAGTTAAAAAAAAAAAAGTGTCTCCAAGATTAAAATATATGTTGTCAGCTAGACGTCTCTTGTAGATTACATAGGAAAACTGACAATTGTGCAAATTTTCTTTTTTGTATGCAGTAACAGAAAAAGTCGTAGCGTGATGTGTTTCAGTTGATTTGCTTTACGTTAGCGTTGCTGCAGTGTGACAATGATGCACGTCGTGATGCTAAAACAACATACTGAGCAGCCCTCCTACAGGGTCTATAAGGGAACCAACACTGGAGGGAAATAATGTTTAGTGGTCATGGGAAACAGTTGTTTTTCTTAGTTAAAGCTTTTAGGGCACAGACTAATGTAAATATGTCTTTTTTTTCTCAGACGACAGCAGATTGGAGCGAACCAGAGCTCATCCTGGCTGTGAAGGAGTACACACCAAAGGTAATCTAAATAAGATGCACCACATACCAAGACATAAAACACTTGTCATATGTCATAAATACTTTGTTAATTATTTTGAATGGCTGATATTAGTTATATTACAACTGTCCTCTGAAGCAGCCTTGTTTGATTAAACAGTTTCCAGTAGAGGAACAAGTATTAAGATCCATCCATCCATTTTCTATACACCGCTTAATCCTCATTAGGGTCGCGGGGGTGCTGGAGTCTATCCCAGCCGACTTAGGGCGAAGGCAGGGGACACCCTGGACAGGTCACCAGTCTATCACAGGGCTACACTTAGAGACAGACAACCAAGCACACTCACATTCACACCTACGGACAATTTAGAATCACCAGTTAACCTCAGCATGTTTTTGGACTGTGTGGGAGGAAGCCGAAGAACCCGGAGAGAACCCACGCTGCACGGGGAGAACATGCAAACTCCACACAGAAAGATTCCGGTGCCCCCACCGGGACACGAACCGGCGACCTTCTTGCTGTGAGGCAACAGTGCTACCAACTGCGCCAAGTATTCAGATCATTTATTAAAATAAAACCACCAATGCAGCAAAGTAAAAAATACTGCAATACAAGTCCTGCATGAAAAAGCCTGCAAGTATTAACAGTAAAATATCATTAAAGAATGAAAATATAGGCACTGGTTAGCCCCTCTGACTGATGAATTATTAAGTATAACATCATTACATTATAAATACAGCAGCAGCAGCATGTCAGCAGCATGTTACTGCTGTAGCTGCTGCAGGTGGAGCTGGTTTCAATCACGTTATAAACAGCTCTGCACACAAGGACGGCAAATACATCTGACATGAGTAATAGAAAAGAAAAGAAGAATCAACAGTTTTTGGAGTTCCCCTCTAGACTTTGATTTTTGCAGAGACATTGGATCATTTTAACATTTAATAAAACAAAAATGCGTCAAAAGTTTAGAGGGAAAAACCGCTATTTGATAGAACTCGTAGGCATCTGATATGTGAGCTGAAGCTGCTTTTTTGAAGCCAGAAATGTTAAAACTACTGATGAATCTTGAGAAATGGGTTTGATTTTAAAAGCTTGTTGTGTTATCCATTGTTTAAAATATTTATCTTAAATGTAAAGAAAGCTTTCAGATAGTTATAGTGGAGTTGAAAGTGTAACATTCCCTCTGACATGAAGACAGTACAAATACTAAAGTATATAAAAATTTAACAGAGCAGGACTAAATGTGCTTACTTAATTTCACACATTGACCTTTTCTTACTTTTCCCACAGCTCCATTCAGCCACTAGAAAGGAGGTAAATAATAAGAGGTGTCAGTTGAAATAAATGTCACGTCACTCCCAAAGCTCAACATGTCTGATTCTGAAACTACTGAGGCTGAAACTGGCTCATCTTGTTTGCAGACAGCCACTACTTTGTCCTCATGATCGCTAATTATACGCTGTGAGAAAACGGACACCGCGCTGAAAGACACATAATTATTGTTATCATTGCTTTTAGCTGCACCAGTTTTTCTCGCTGACGTTTCTTTTAAAATTGATCTCGCAGGACGCCGCTGCTCCCCCGACAGCCCGAGACCTCAAAGGCAAGAGGAAGAGGGACGAAGGAGAAGACGAGGACAACAAGGTGAACAAGACAGGAGAAGACGAGAACACGTGTCCAAATGGCGCCGTGGAGAAAACCACACCTGTGCGAAAGGCCAAAGGTCAAACCAAAGGCCGCCAGAAGCTGTTTGGTAGTGGAGCAGGTGAGAGAGCCGGTGCTTTGTCGTGTTGTTTGTCATATCTGTGCTTGTTTATATTTGGATATGAGATAAACAAGTTTTTTTTTTTGGATGGAAAGTGACAAAAAGTTGCTGGAGGTGTTAAAAGTGTTTGCAAAATCATCCCTGTATGATAATTAGTGCTACAGACACTCCTATGGCTCGCTGTGGAGGTGTAAAACATTTTCTTTGTGTGTGCGCTATTTTTTTTTTTCCTAATAAATCTTTTCTCTTCTGCAGCTAATGGAGCAGGAGAGACGCAGGGGATTGTGGGAAGAACGCCTCCTCAGAGCGCAGCCAGGACGAAGAGTAGGCAGGCCAAGACTCCCACACACAGCGGTGCGTTTGTGCATACACATCACATACCGTTTGGGTTGTTTTGCCTTTATTTATTTGTACCTTTCTGTCGTATTTATTCACCTGTCAGTCCCACAGCTGATGCGTTGATGCGCATCGCCCACCTGAGTTCATGTTTCCTGCTTCTCTGCTCAGTGCAGGAATGTAACACCGACTTGTGTGTGTGTGACTCACACGCAGGTATTTGTAGGTTTCTGCTACCTGGCCGGCGCTGTTGGTGCTCGCTCTTTAAAGGAACAGTTTGACATTTTGCGAAATACACTTGTTTAAGTTTCTTGCTCGCTGCTAGACGAGAAGATCAATAACACTCCTATATCTGTCCATCGAATCAGAGCCGGGAGGCAAATAGCTTTGTGCAAAGAACAGAAACAAGGAAGCTGGATCTGTCTGGGTGTTTAGAAAAGCTCAATCCAGCACCTTTAAAGCTCATTAATTAGCACTTTATGTCTTGTTTGTTTACGTAACAAAGAACATTTCGTTGTTTTGGAGGAGTCCACTTACCTCCTATTAATATTTCTTTAAGTTATGTCAAAGTATTTGCTTTTAAGGGCAATTTATAGAGACAACATTTCTTTAGCATTTCTAATTTCAGTTTCACAACAGCTTCACTTCCAGTTTCACAAACATGTTATTCCATCCACAATAGAGGCAACCATCCAGGTTTTCAACTCTCTGAAAGGAAACACACAGTGATGTTTCACAGCATGAACACACGTCAACTTTCCAAAAAGCAGCAGTTTAAATCACATTCGCTCTACAGATCAGCAAAGCCCTGCTTCGTGTTCCTTCCTTCTTAATGCCATGTCCAGTGGTGATGCTGAAGTCAAAGTTCTGATACCAGACTGTAAAAATACTTCACTAAAACTCTTCGTTTAAACAAAATGTGCTTAAAATATGAAAGCTAAAAGTGCTTATTTTGAACCTGTGATGTTTCATTTTACTACTTTAGATGTTAATTCAATCTATTTTATGTTTCTGGTGAATTTAACCAACAGCATTGTGTTCGGTTAGATCATCATGTGTTTGTAGAGTCACTGTTCTGTGAGATCACATCCGTCTGAAAGGCAACTTCTATGCATTTCCCCTCTAATCCATGATTATTTATAATCGTCTGTATATCTAAGCGTGTAGGAGAATGTTGTCAGCTCAGAAAGAAACACTTCATCCTTTAGTTTGATCACAAACGGTCAGTATTAACAAATCTGGAGATATGTGGTTTTTATTGGACAGGAAAATTACAGGCTGTAACGTAGCCAGTAACTAAAGCTTTCAGACAATGTAATGGAGTAAAAGTACAATATTTGACCTTGTGATGTAGTGTAGTGGAAGTATAAAGTTAAAAAACTCAAGTATAAATGTCTTAAATTCGTACTTCACCACAATAATTGAGTAATTGCACTTTCTTAAGCTGTAAAATAATTGGACACACATCAGTTGGTATGATATGAATGGGATGTCTTGTTCTTTAGTCAGTTTTTCAGATTAAATCTACTGTTGTTCACATGTTACTAACTGTATCTATAATAAGTCAGTCAGTTTGGAATCAGGTCATTAAATCAAAGCTTTGCCTTGAATCTGCAGCTAGAAGTCTGAATCTGAAGCTTCACTGGATGTTCTGTGTTGACATTTAGACGTTCGGTACATCCCGAGGTCGTGGATGAGTCATTTCACTCTGTTTTCCTGCAGCTCCTCTGCTCAGCCCGTCGGGTCGCTGGGGTCAGACTTTATGTCCCATCGATGCTCAGACGGCAATTCTGATTGGAGGGCAGGGAGCCAGGATGCAGTTCTGCAAAGATCCCATGTGGAAGCTCTGCACGGGTCAGTCAGCCGTAAAGGACATTTAATTATCTCTTTAATATCAGAGGTCTGTGTTTGCATGTTAGACTCTGTGTTCTCTGTCCAACAGAGGACTTGTCCTGGGTGGCTGCAGAGACTCTGGCAGAGGGTCCGACTCCCGAGGCCAGGATCGGTCACACGGCCGTCTACGACCCCGACACCAGACGGATCTTTGTGTTCGGAGGCTCCAAGAACAAGAAGTGGTTCAATGATGTTCACATCCTGGACACGCAGAGCTGGAAGTGGACCATGGTGGAGGTGTGTGTGTTTACAGACTTCCTCCTTGTTTCTTCTCTTTCTTCATGTTTTAATCCCTTTTTTCTCCTCCAGGCTCAAGGTAAGGTTCCTCCCCTGGCCTACCACAGCTGCAGCATGTTTCGGGGGGAGCTCTTCGTGCTGGGAGGGGTGTTTCCTCGGCCCAACCCGGAGCCCGACGGCTGCAGTGACTCGCTGTATATCTTCGACCCTCATCTCTCCATCTGGTACCAGCCCATCGTCACAGGAGACAAACCCTCACCCCGCTCAGGGTAACAAGGCCTGATTAAAAAAACTTTATTTTACTCACACAAACAAACATTTGCAGCTTTACAACTTCCTCTTTATTTTTTCCTTCCAGCCACTCTGCATGTGTGATGCAGGAGAGGAAGATCTACGTGTTTGCTGGGTGGGACACTCCTGTCTGCTACAATGATATGTACATGTTGGACCTTGGTGAGAGACAAACAGAAGGAATATGCATCTGGGTGAAGGTGTAAATACAGATCAGTGCATTCATGATTAAAGGTTTTTCTCTTTCTTAGGTCTGATGGAGTTTTCTGCCGTCAAAACAAGTGGGAAAGCCCCTTCTCCTCGAAGGTACACAGCTAATCACATACTGTAGTTACAGCCAAGGCTGGTATCATGACGACACTTAACATGATTTATGAATGAAAACAGAAGGATTTGCAGAATAAGTTAGTGAGTTATTGATTGAACACACAGTAATGTTGATATTGGTATCCAGACTTTGATATTATAACCGTATAAATCTGAAAGAACAAAAAGTCTTCCGTGTGGCTCTGTTTTATAACATATAATCAACACGTCTGTTTGTGTTTGCGTGTGTTGCAGCTGGCATGGCAGCGCCGTGCTCTCAGACACAAAGTTCCTCATCCACGGCGGCTACAACGGAAACAACGCCCTCAGCGACGCCTTCGTCTTTGATATCGGTGAGAGGCGGCTCATGTACTGTGAAGGAGGCTTTTAGTCATTACAGTGTTTTTAGGAAACAGTTGGTAAAGATCAACGTACACACTGGTCACAGAGCTACAAGGTGGAGCAGTAGGTAGCACTGTTGCCTCACAGCTAGAAGGTCGCCGGTTCGTGTTCCGGTGAGGACACCCGGGATCTTTCTGCGTGGAGTCTCCATGTTCTCCCCGTGCAGCGTGGGTTCTCTCCGGGTTCTCCGGCTTCCTCCCACACAGTCCAAGAACATGCTGAGATGAACTGGTGATTCTAAATTGTCCGTAGGTGTGAATGTGAGTGTTCTTGGTTGTCTGTCTCTAAGTGTAGCCCTGTGATAGACTGGTGACCTGTCCAGGGTGTCCCCTGCCTTCACCCTGAGTCAGCTGGGATAGACTCCAGCCCCCCACGACCCTAGTGAGGATTAAGCGGTGTATAGATAATGGATGGATGGACACTGGTCACACATTTAATGAAAATCCAACAGGTGTCTTAGCCAGGTATTGGACCACCATTTTCAGAAAAAACATCAGAACATTTCAGGCTTTTAGCTTTCAAAGTTTCCGAGATATTGTTATTTAACATAAGCTCAAATTTGAATGTGAAAAAAAAAACATGCTGAAAGTTAATTATCTGGGAAAGTACTTGATAAATATCCATATTTTCTGCTGTTATACTTCAGGCAAATCTAAGGTGGTCAAGTTAAAAGCAAAAATGTGTTGATTTGAGATAAAAACAGCCCACCTCTGATCATTATATGATAATATCTCTGATGATACTGTGATTCTGAGCTTTCTACACAAGGCCGTGGCCCCGTCTGTGTCCCACATTACGATAAATGCCTTCATCAAGCACTGTGGCATTAACCGTACCATTCTAAATGTCAACAAAACACGGGACATGGTTTTTCACCCGAGACAGCTCATGATGAGCCAAGAGTCATCAAAAGCCCCATAATGACTCGACTGTCCTTGTCTAAATACAACCTCCTTGGCTGGAAAACACACACTGATAATTTGATGGGGGGGAAACTGCAATCCTGGACGGCACCGTTAGATATGAAGTTACAGCACTGAATGGTAACCTGACTGTGAAACGGAGAAGCAGCTTGCAAATATGCAACTATGAAGGTGGTTGGAATGGAAGAATTCAAGCCCATACAGATCCAGACAGTCGTGAAACAGGCAAAAAGAAAAAAATCACAAGTTTCCTCTCCAGGACAATAAAGTTTACTTTCTTTACTTTCCAGCTCACTAATCAACACATTCCTTCTCATTAGTTTCTTCCTGAAAAATTCCAAAGTGTAAAAACAACACTTTGGCATTTTGCAAGGCGTTAATGTGCACAACAGTTTCTCTGCCATGTGCGGAGACTTCCTGGAGTCTTGTCATCACTGTGAGCTTGTTGAACAACCAACAGAGGAATTACTGTTCACGGTGGAGAAATCTCATCTAACTCGAGAAAAAATGTCTCTTACTAATCATAAGAAGTAAAAAAAAAGTGTTGATTGCAAGCGGATTTCCAAAAATATTCAGTGTACTGATGCATAAAGCGAGGTGGAGTCAAGAAAAGCCCTTTATGTTATTGCACCTGTTACATTATTACTATAACGCTAATAAAAATGTCGACTTTCCATCTTTCAGACACCAACAGCTGGACGGAGGTGACGCTCCCCCAGCTGTCCGCGCCCAGGGCGGGCCACTCCATCATCACCATGGAGACAGCCGGTCGCCGCCGTTTCCCAGAGGACGGCGAAGACGCGGACGCCGGCTCCGTCGGCAGAACTCTGCTGGTGTTCGGAGGCGGAGACAACGAGGGCAACTTCTACTCCGACCTGACGACTGTCGCTGTGGAGGAGCTGCTCGGTGCTATTTAAGGAGGGTGAGTCAGAGGTGAATCCTCACTGCCTGACTGGATGTGAAGCTACTTCGACTCCCCCACACCTGCCTTTATTATTTATATACTTAGAGGGTTTTTTTGTTGTTGAATGTGCCCTTTCTTTTACAGCTATGTGCTTCGAAAGGTTTATTTGTGAAAATCATCTACATATAATGCTAATAGAGATCTCAAAAGCCGAGCTGCATTACTGCTTTTTAAAATCCAATAAAACAGAGAGATGTTGTCTGATTCATAAAAACCATCCTCTTGATTCAAAACATCAAGTAAGTTAATTTTATGTACATATGTTTAAAGCTTCTATTTTTTTCTCAGGTAAAACTTTTGTTTCGATTCTGTTGTCTTCTCTGTTTATGAACAAATGAGACCTTTAGTGCTAATTTGGAACATGGTACCTCCAGATTGCTGCATCACCTGTATTCTATCATGTTCAGTCACATTTTGTATTCGTCATCTCAGTGAAAACCAAAATCTCAGTTCCTGTTGCTGTGCTGTTGCGCTTCTGTTCTTGTTTAATAAACGTTTGCCTTTAGAGCAGAATCTTCCTTTAAGTTGACATTTAGTTTTTCTGCTTTAACACAACAGTTTCCATTTCCAGAATAACAAACCTGCCTTTTCAGTTTGACATCAAACAGCGTGAGGTACCCTTCATACCGAATCGTGTCACGCCGATGTAGTTTAAACGAGGTTTGACACTTTAAAACAAAAAAAAAGCCCGTTAATAACATCCCTGCCGGCGCGGTAACTCGACACCAACACGAGCTAATGTGAGACTCGTGGAGTAACGCTGATGTTGTCTTCAAAGAGCAACGAGCTAAATGGAGACTTTTTCTTTAATGAAAGATTAGTGGAGCTTGAGAGAGATTATCTTCGTTTCCTCTGAATTGCTGATAATGGTGTCATGAATATGACTGTTTTCACTTTAATATTTTCATTGGATTACACACCACAGACAGACTTCTATTTGGTAGCATGAGGGCCTCTTCAGAGGGCGTGTTCTTCAGATGTTCCGGCTTTCAGGGTCAGAGCTGTCGTTTAGGGCGCTAAAGTAATCGTTTTTTTAAATAGAAATTTGGGGACTTTTATAAACCCTAAAGACGGCACTGTGGCACAGGAAATGTTTCCGTCTCGGTCTGCCCTTCAGAAGAGAAATTATTCATTAAAAGCTGTCAGAAAACCCAGTGGCAACAGGATTCAACAGCTGAAAACTTCCACGGTTTATCAGGGATGTCGGTTTGGGCGCCAGAGACTGAAATATCTCGATGGATTGCGCTGAAATTTGTTGCTCAGACTCGTGCCCCCCTCAGGATGAAGTGTAATAATTTTGGTGATTCCTTAACTTTTAATGAAATGCCAAAACTTTCCAAGTGCCCCAAGTCTTTACCTGCAAAACTAATGACATTCTCATGAGCTGAACAAGGAGTTTGGTTCTAATCTGATCTGCAACAGCGGCCTGGAAGTTACACAGAAAGAAGAAACTGTGATCGTGATTTTGTGCACCTGGAAGCTGAAGAAGTCACAGCTCTTATTTGGATCTTACTACAAAAAAAACAAAAATGAGTTGGAGGCCATGAGTCTGGTTTCACCCACTCCATGGCATTTCCTCTGGCGATGCAAAGGAAAGCTCGACTTCCTCAAAAATATTCAATCAAAAGCAAATCGGTTTCCTCATTTTACACTCGTGGATACACAACTTTTCCCACTTGATGTTTTCTTTCCACAGCAAATCATAAAACACGCTTTGTGTACGTAACGAGCCGCAAAGCAACTCTTCATTACTTTGTCATAATTAAAAGTAATATGTTTGAGTTCATTTATTTTTAATTTAATCTCTCTAATTACTAAAGTACATCATGTTGCACTTACTGTGATTGTAGCACAGTCTGCACAAAAGCCTGTTTTTGGCTGTGGTTCTCGCTGCACTCGTTTTGCCCACTCTGTGAGTCAGCACCTTCTAAATTGCGAGGTCGAGGCAGGATATTTATCCTATTGGACTGTTAAAGCAGCGTCCCTGTTTGATCATCTACATAATAGGTGAGTAATATCCTGCGCTGGTGGCCTAAAGCGGTGGTTCAGACCTTTTTTTCTTTGTCTGATGTAACCCCACAGAGCCCCTTCATCATCACACAGCTTGTTCCACATGGATAAAAATGAATATTAGAATAAAACCAGTGATGATCCTGGAATTGCTGCTTTTTAGATTTTAGAGCTGATTAGTGCTGCTGATTATCCAAAATAATCTACTAAAGATTAACAATGTGTGTGTTTACTTTCCTCTTAAGCACAAATATGTGGGTATATTTATATATTTGTTGTCATAAATATTATCTACTGCTGCCACAAAGTAAAACAGATCCTACACAGGTGTTCAACTTTAACCTTGTTCTTTTTGTTAAGGAGTTTGCATTCTTATTGGTTCATGAGGTGATTTCAGCAGAGCTCCGCCCACTTTGACAGGGGCCAATTAGACAAATTTGTACCACCTGTGTTTGTGTGTGACTAATGCTTGAATTTGTCAGGTGTCCTGATTTGCTAAAATAACCCCAAACAAGCTATTATTATTTTCTCAGTTGATTTTAATAAATGAAAATGCATTGTATGATGGTTTTATCCATTATAAGGACATAAAATTGCATTTATTGTTATTTATTGTTATTTATCAGCAACCCTGTAGTATATGAATAACATGCATGGGACAACAGTGGGCATCTCAAAAGATTAATAGCATACCAGAAAAGATTTTTAAGCTGCTTTTATTGATGAATAAATCTAATAAAATAAGACTTTTGGCACTGACCAGGTGTATGTGGATTTCCCAGGTGGTATCTTCTGTCAGACTAAGTTGGGGAAAGTGGACATGTAGGGAGCTGATTCAAAACATTCACCTAAATGTATTAAAATGACAATAAAATGTGGAAGTCGACAACATCTCCCCTCAAACAGGGAATCTTTGTGCTGCACAAGTGTTGCAGGAGCAAACAGAAGAAGCTTGATGAAAAGAGTGGAAGCTACATTTGCTGATAATTGGCCTTTCAGGTGGGCTGAGGTTGCTTTCAAGACAGTGGAGGTGACGTCTCATGTGCTCAGACACACTAAAAAAACAGTTTTTCTAATTGGATTCTCAAAAGTTGTCACCTTTTTTGTTGCACACCAGAAAAAATATCATGTTCATGCAAATCCCTGCTTAACAAAATGTGTGATTTTTTTAAAAAATTGTTTAATTACATCCTCACTTTGTTCCAACACTGGCTTCCTGAAATTGTGAAATGAATCCTAACAGCTGGAAGATTCATGCTCGGGTGGCTTCAGATCACATGTGCAACAGTGTGACAGAAAAAAGCAGGATGGTGGCAATAAAGACCTGCGTGTTACACCGCTGAGTGACAGACAGCGTGACTAAGGTGGATTTCTGGAGAGAGAGAGGAAAAAGAAAAAAAAACGACGAGGAAAAACCCTGGCGATAATATCAAACGTCTGATGGTGTGTGCAGCCTGCCAGGCTCTACGGGGGGAAGTACTGACTGCATATTAAAAATAACTGTTATTACAGCCTCAATCCGGCCAGATACGCTTGGCACCGTGAAATGGGAGACTGGAGATACAAAGGCTGGTATGTGTTTTTAATGCTCATCCAATGAGACTTAAAATACACCAGAATCAGCTGCAATTAACAGTCTGCGGTTCAGCCTCCTACTCGGTGTGTTATTGCTGCTTTAGAGGAAAAATAGGAGAGTGGCAGCCAAGAAGATGGATAGATAGATAGATAGAT